>NC_056735.1:130441477-130528977 GCF_019279795.1 Protopterus annectens
GCTGCTGAAGTCCAGGGGAATCACCTCACAATAGGGGGGATCATGCCATCCATCCCCCAACACATGTTGAGGAGCTCCTCGCCAGCCTCGTGGCACCTGCCCACCTGCACAAGCAACAACTGGCAGAGACCATAGTGGAGGTGGGTGCAACCACACACCAGCAGAGGAGCATGCAGGTAAGGCCACAGGGCACATCAGTAGGCCACTGTTGTGTATCCATCCACATCTGTACAGGTAGATCATGCATATGTGAGCTGTCATATATATAGTCTGTTGCTGCATAGTCATAATAAACAGATGTGCATAAGCTGTAGTATTGTGGACTTGTACTGTTGATGTACTTTAATGCTGCACCCACCCTGTACCAATGCCACAGCTGTGGCTACTGACATCATATTCCTCACACACTTATGTAGATCCCTTTGGTATACCACCAAGGCAGCAGAATGTAGCTGTGAGTATGGTTCATGTTGATGCTTGCCAATACACTAGTCATGTAATGGCTATGGTATATTCCATGCACACAACTAACACACCTACCCATAATGCATGCTGTACAGGCTCACGTATTGTTTCTGTTAACTGCACTGCATCACAGTGGTGACCATGAAGGTGTATCTGAAGGGTATGTCAGACACCTGCAATATAACTAACATCCTGTCATTGCAAAATGTGTCCACAGGGATGAACATAATGGTGGGACAAATGGCGTATAGTAGGGACATGTGTGAAACATCACCCTAATACAGTGCTACAACAGTGTATATACCAGTATTACAATGGCAACTGCTATAGATCTACACTATGGCATAACATAATACTGCAGTCCACAACCCTTAAAACTTGCAATGTGGTCCCAACATGAGCAATGAGTGTGCAATATGGAATTGTAGGTTAGGGCAGCAAATATGGGGAATATATACCTTCACAAACACTGGAAGCATATGTGTGCACACACTCCTGATAAAATACAATGGAAGCAGCTGTTGAGGTACTGACTGCATGCATTTGTCATGGAAATGCACCTTTCAGCAAGTACACATACCCAATGTCACACCACATATTGGTCTGCTGTCCAACTCATTTGGCCATCAAATCTGCACACTTACCTGCAACAGAGGCAGCCATGGCTTGCACACATCTTACATGACATGGCATGGGCCCCATACCCAACAGGTAGCACCCATGAGCTGGACATGTGGCCATACCTCACCATTGCATATACCATGGTAAACAGTGCAGTAATTTATGTGGCAAGGATGTATGGGACAGGAATGATATAGGAAATAAACAGATGGCCATCCAAGACAGATGATATCACATGTATCAAACTGGTCATGCGGACTGGGTAGTAACATGCCACAAGACTGAGGGGGTGCAAGAATGTCTAGCAAGTACTGGCTGTGCAGTACCCATGTCAGCAATTGCCTGAACTCTGCAAGTGTGTGGCCTATGGGTTAGGGTAATCAGATGTGACAGGTTTACCACAGGAAACATCAGCCAGGCCTCTCTATAGGTAGTGTATACATAACAGAAGAGTGTACTGGTGTACCATGACCATGTTGGCAACCTACAGACAGTATCATGTAAAATACATGTTCTGTACAACCAATGCCTCACCTCACCTCAGGCCCACCATCCCATCTGTACTGTGCCGGTGCTAGTGTACACCTGTATGTTTGCCATTCATTAGCTGGGACTAGGCTGTTACACATGGTGGTCAGTGTTTGGGACACTGCAAACTGACACACACATAGGCCATAGTTGTCAAGCATCTGCAAAAAGGCTGAAGGTGGGGAGGGGGTGTCATCATGACACACCAGTGTACTATAGCAGGGATCCTAAGGATGCTACAAATGGCTGTATTTGCACACAGTCAGGTTCAGAAACTGTGGCAGATGTAATCCTGACTCCATAGCAATAGTGACGGCAGTGTGTGAACTGCAAGGGATGTGCACATGAGTGGACCTTGCAATCATGCATAGTTGGGGGACATGTGTCGGGCAGACTGACCATAGACTAGCAAATGCAGATGGCCCATGCTAGTATACCCCTGCCAGAAATAGTGACTGCTCTAGTACACATAACAGTAGGTGCAACAAACCATCATGATAAGGGCGTATTCACATATGCACCCACGAAGTGTATGCATCGCGGTCAGCATCAGCACAACTAACACATTTGTTAGACACTGCATTTGAATGTACAGGACATATGTCACATAGGCTCATGTAATGTGAACATATGTAGTGATGTGGTCCCATGGTGTATCAAGGAAGAGGGAGTCTTATCAATAAGGGTGTGCACACTCCCCATAGTCACAGTAAGGTTTGACGGTTGTCAGTGTAATAGTATCATATTGGTCATACATGCACTGCTGATGTTGAGATCTGTAAATATTTGTCTACATATCATGCCAGCTTTGTGTTGGACAAACACACAGGGGCTATAAGGATTAGAGCAGACATAAGTGATACAGTAATACACATTCAGCAATGGTGTGTACACCTGTGAGGTATGGTGCACAGTACATGGCAGGGTGCAGAACAGGTGCACAGCAATGCTGTGTACATGGGTGCAGTGTTGTCCAGGGGAAGGGACATCACCTACTAATACAACCCATGCATCACACACACATGTATACTGTTGCTAGCATGGATTGGCTATAGCTGCACTGCATGCTGTTGAGTACCATATGTTATGCATGTTGATGCATGGGTAATGGGAGGTCTGTGTGTACTATCTTTCTGCAACCTCACCTGTAGGTGTGTGTGTGTGTGTGTGTGTGTGTGTGTGTGTGTGTGTGTGTGTGTGTGTGTGTGTGTGTGTGTGTGTGAGGGGGGAGTTATTATGTCTGTAAGTGCAATCTGGTAGGGTTGAGAGGGTTGATGCATGTAGGATGTATGTGTGCATATGTGTGTGTGTGTGTGTGTGTGTGTGTGTGTGTGTTTGTGTGTGTGTGTGTGTGTGTGGGGGGGGTATTTTGTCTGTAAGTGCAATTTGGTGGAGTCGAGGGGGTTGATGTATGTAGGATGTGTGTGTGCAATGGTGTGTGTGTTTGTGTGGGTGTCCATGTATGCACATGTGTGATTGTAGGGTTGTTCATACGTCAGTACTTCCCTTTGGAACCATGCAGTACATGGACATGGACTGACACATGAGACGCCAGGAATACTTGTCTGATATGTAATCTCAGGACAGCTGATAGTAAAATAAGATATGTAGCATGGAACATGCATTGGGAGGGAAACTAGACACCAGGTATACTGTTACAATTGCAATCAGCAGAAAGGTGAATGACTACCCACGTGCAGCACTACAGATGCATTGGAGAATTACTGAACAACACCAGGAAGTGTATCCATATATTACTGTTGTCCACATAATAAGTTGATTGGAGCAGCAGATCTTGCATCTACCGAGCAATAGTTATGTCTGACACTCCAGTGCGTGACATTATTGAGTGAACGTAGTAGACCCTAACATATGGGGGCCATGCTCACGATGTTCAGACATACCCAGGGTGAACACTGGATGACAGCAGTGAGTCCTTGTAAAACCTACTTCAATCAAGTCAAAGAGGTAATGGAGTAAAAGGTCATGTGTTATGATCACTTGTCTAGGCATTCAGAAGAATGATATGTTAATGAGTGGTATTAATAACTGTATGTTATCAAGTGTGATGCAGGATGGAGAACTTATGTGAATAAACTTGGGACTGTCTGTAAACTCAGGAACAGGTAGATATTATGGTGGAATTTCAGTGTGTGTGTGTGTGTGTGTGTGTGTGTGTGTGTGTGTGTGTGTGCATGTGTGTGTGTCTGTGTCTGTGTGCATGTGTGTGTGCGTGTGTCTGTGTGTGCGAGTGTCTGTGTGTGTGTGTGTGTGTGTGTGTGTGTGTGTGTGTGTGTGTGTGTGTGTGTGTGTGTGTACATTTATGCAGTGTTGTACAGGTCTTAAAGTGTGTTTCTTGTTTTCCCTTTACAGGTGGTGAGGTGGGTCAGGGTCCCTCCTGTATGCATTCTGATGTTGGTGTCCATACAGACACTGAAAATGATGATAGGACTGCTGAGGCACAGGCCGGGTTGGCAGAGGCCGAAACTGTGCCACTGTTTGACATCCCCATGTTATCCACCCCAACCCCGCACACAGTCACAGTGCCTATAGATACCTCATCACCAGTGGCCATAGCAGAGGGAAAGCTGGCAGTTGGTGGCAGTGCACAGGAGAGTGTGGCATCTATGCCTGCTGTGTCTGGCAGGGCACCACATAGGCAGATGTACCGGGGTGCTCGTGGGTGGGCTGCTGGTCATCATGCCCCTGGCAGAAGTGCCACAACTGGTACCAACAGATGCATGTTTCAGACTGTCATGGGGGTGCAGGCACATATGGAACTCTACGCCAGCCAGGGTCTGAGGCTGCAGAGGGCTGCTTTCTCATCTGTAAGTGACAACGTCCATGAACTTGAATGTGTCTTCCGTGATTATACTGAGGTCATGGTTAGACAGTTGGGCGAGATGGTGGCCCTCATCGACTGTGGATTGTCCATGGTAGAACATGTGGTGGGAGTGGGGCAACAGCCGCATGGCTGTATGCCAGCAACACCAACATCTGGCAGTTGACATGGACATGCAAGGACACCAAGCCACTCTCGTAGTGGCAGTACCAGCCCCAGCACTGCAAGGGGGGGTGCTGTCCACACCACACCACAGCAGGCCATGTGCATGTGGCCCTGGCCAGTCCCAGGAGGGACCTAGTTCCAGCGGACATATGTCATCAACAGGGGAGAGTAGCGCATCGAGGCCTATACCTGGAGATACCCATGGAACCCCTGGCAGGCACAGTCTGCATGTCTGTGGCCGGAGGCTGTGAACTGCACACCCTGCCAGGCATGGTCTGCAGCTGTCCAAGAAACACCTGTATAGGGCAGACACATGGCAGAACTGTGTGCATGCATAAACACACACTATACAAACACACCTAGGGCAACCCCATACCTACACACACCACATCACCATGCCCATATCAGCAACTTACACCCCTCACCCATACACATGGTGTCAAATGTATGGCCCACCCTAGGTCTCTGGCAAACTAACAACATACCCTGTGCATATGGTGATACCTGTGCCACATCCCTGTGATATGATAATATGGTTTTGATGCACATGGTGACTGTACTACAGTGTACCAATGTACTGCTGTGTAACATGCTGTCAGCAGTACTGTTTAATGATTACATGTTAGGTAGTGTAGCTGTCCAGCCATGATGCATTATAGCTGTTAGTAACACTGAGTGATTGTGATCTCTATAATTTTATCCATTTGTGTTATAGGTGTACATGTGTCAGCAGGAGGATGGTCTGCTGTCATATCTCACAAGGGGTATGGCACAGTGGTGACACCATGGCTGTGCCATAGCCAGGGCACAGTTGAACACGTGTCACAGGTCTATATAACAGTTACTGTCTATGCCACATGGACAAGTGACCCCCTGGGACAAGTATATTCAGCAACCTAAAGTAGATCCCCCACATACATGCACACTCTTACTTGGCAACACTGGGACTAGACCCCTACCTAGGTATTTAGTGCTACTGATGTGTGTGGCTTTAATTGCACATACCAGACAGCATTTAGGATGAGGTGTGTTCCAGGTTTCATGTTACATGCAGAACATCCCTAGGCATGTACAGTATATTAATGGGGGATGTATTGGTTGTATATGGACAATACACAGTGTGACATACCATCATATACACATTAACAGACACATGACAGGCAGACACATATCCAAGACACCTGGGTCTGTCACTGCTAACTAACATGTCAGTGTGTCCAATGTGTTATAGGTAGGCTGCACACAGCACATGCATAACTGGGCTGGATTGTGTTATCCGTTACCTGTATGGTTGATGGTGACAGTGGTCACCATACAGTGGCACATGGGACATGTACCGGGGTACCATGGTGTAATGACAATGTACACAGCACCCACACCCCACTGTGGATAATGTACACACTGGAACCCATGATGACAATCTCACATACCCACCATCATTCATTGACCAGGACTGGGATACAACCCATTGTCCATCCCAAGACTGGTACTACAGGGATATGCATCTAATGCACATGCCACAGGCATAGTAGGGTGATGCATTGATATGCCTTTCCTGTGAGCAGCAACATCACTATCCATAATACTGTGTGGCAATGCATATTGTAATAGGAGTATGTGGCTTCAGAATGCTGTACCCTACAGATATGCACACATGCACACATACATATGCGCATACTTGCCAGAACTCACTGGGTATCCCATGCCTATCAACCCATTCATACAACATTGTTGTGCTGGTACTGCAAGGTTCAGGTAGCTTTTAGGGAGAGGAACATAACAGTGTACATGTAATGTCCGGTACAGCAGCAGCCGCATCTAACTATGGCAATGGGTGTTGTGGTGGGTGTGAAAGGCCTTAGGGTATTCCCATCTACAGGTGTACTAATACACAGACACTGATATCCTCAGTAATGTACATCTACATATTTGTCAGTACTGGGGTGCATTGCTGCAGGTGGTCATAGGTGTGTACTTGGCTACTGTCCATGGAGAGATGGGAAGTGTAGGGGATGTGTGTACAGTGGTATCATGCCACCTGCCATGTGCCAGCAGGCATTCTATCTACAGATACCACTGTGGTGATCCTCAGGGTGAGAGTGACATGCATCAGCCAATCCTTTGGGTTCCTCCTGCAAATGCCTGGTGAGGTGATCCAGTTGATGTGTATGCAACATGTATTAAAAACATGGTTAGTGTTTGTGTTGGAAACCTGTACCCAAGCATGTTCTGTTGACTGTATAAGTGTAGTGGAAGTACCTGTGGAATGTGGTGCCTGCAAGGTGTTGTGTCCTATCTGTGCCAGTTATAACACAGTTGGGCAGTCAAGCATAGGTTGCCAATACATATCCAAAGTGGATACTTGACATCTGCACATCTGTACAGGGACTGACAGACATCAGCTTGCCACCTACCTATGCAGTAGGCTGAATGTGTCAACAAATAGACATCTGACACCAATATGTATGCCATTACTACATGTTGGCAGCCCTCACTGACATGTGCTATACAGACAGTAGTCTACAGTTAATTTCCACATCAGATCATTATCCAGTAAGAGATATATACTGTGACACAGCTGACACACCAGGAACATGACAGTTGGGATTCAGAGTCCATCTATGCATGCTGGGGCTTGTTTCCAGTACTAAAATTAGCAAGCTGCTCTTGCTTGGGAAAGCACTGTTAACAGTAGTAACGTAATGATACACTACATGCCAGTGTGACTGCATATAACCTGGGATACTACCCTTGTATGTAACACATTCACACAGATAACAGTGTTGTACAAGCCATATATACTCAAGTATCACAGACAGGAGACTCACAACCCTTGGTACTGTAATGACAGCACATAGACACATGTTATGTATATGGCATTACATACACTTATTACAGATGTAATTTCCCTGCTATGTTATCAGACTGGGATGTGATCACTGGTTACCAGAGCTGAGCCATGCTTAGCAGGTGTCTGCATTGCTGCAATATAACAGCTAAGCACATTTCTGCACTGGTAAACAAAGCCTACATGGTGTAAGCACCCGTACGTTTAAACATACATTAGTACTGCTTAGCTTTGCATAAACCCATGTGAACTTGCTTAAATCTGCTCAAAACTGTGTTAACCACACTGTATCTAACAGCCCTTGTTCTGCCCAACAAAAAAAATAAACGGCCCTTGCAGGTCTTGAACCCAGGACCTTGTACACTATTATCACAACAGTTAACAACTACACCAAGACAGCTGTGAAGACAGCTCTTTTTTTCCAATATATCTGTCAGTACCCAAATTGAATAGTATTGAACAATTGCTGTGACATCTACAATTGTGTAGTACTTGTTAATGATATTACTGTTGCATCACATACATTGTTATATCTAAATATACACATATCAGATACATATGGTGTGATACATGTGGGAAGGCATATACAACAGTATTGTTTACACATGACAAGGATATGGATATATACATATACTTAAGTAGATATATGTCTACATGTACATACACATATATATTCATATCTATGTATTTATACACATCTGTATAGTGCATCATATATATGGACATTTATAGATGTGTGTGTGCGTGTGTGTGTGTGTGTGTGTGTGTGTATATATATATATATATATATATATATATATATATATATATATATATATATATATGTTGGCTCATAGGTTCACAGATTAGTACTAAGCCAACAGCCCTTGTGAGCCATTTTAAGCCTAGCCAATTATCCCTTGTGAGACTCAAACCCTGCACCTTGTGCTTGCAAGGCAAACACCTTAACCATTAGGCCACCCTCCCATATATGCACAGCTATATCTATTTATGTCGATATATATGTAGATATCTATAACTCTGTGTGCATATATATCTATACAGATATATCTATTTATGTCAATATATATATATATATATATATATATATATATATATATATATATATATATATATGTAGATACCTATAACTATATGTGCATATATATATATATATCTATATATCTGTATATGTGTAGACATATATAGATGTATATATGTATATATATGTTTGTACATGTATATATATATATATATATATATATATATATATATATATATATATATATGTATGTAGATATGTATATATCTATATATCACTATATATATATATATATATATATATATATTTATTTTTTTTTATTTTTATTTTATTTTACATTTGTTGACCGGGAGGATCCGACTGGATGCATGTCCATTTTCATCGGAGGCCCGGGGAGAAAAGCTCCAAGCACATGTTACAGAACATTTGACTGACAATGAAACAAATTATACATTCAAAATAAGAGCATTCTAACTTATTCTTTATAATTTATTTTAATGTAAGAGGTTAGTAAGGAGAATAGAATAATTATGAATTATAGACAGTTGTGACAGTCTAGAATGGACTATCCCGGTTTAGGCAGTGGCAGCTTCGTATTGAGCCCAGATGAGTTTTAGCTTAGTTTTAAATTGACTTAAAGTAGTGATGGATATAATATCATGGGGAAGTTTGTTCCAAATTTTACCTGCAGCGTTGGTGAGGAGGAAGTCTCCAGCAGAGTTATTAGTTTTGTGAGTTTGGATTAGGAGACGGTTGGACGATCTCAATGGGGGATTATTACAAAGGGAAGTAATGCTTTGAGGGAAGGAGCATATTCAGGGTTATAAATGATTTTGTGAGTAAGGACTAGAAGGTTGAAAGTAATTAGGTTAGGAAGCTCAGACCAGTTGAGTTTTGCTAAATTGGAACAATGATGGGTCCTATATGGGGACCCAGTTACAAACCTTGCAATATGATTGTAGCATTTTGAGAGTTTGTTCATGACAGTTTTACTTATGTTATGAAGTAAGGGGACGAGTACAGGAGTGATGAGAGAAGGTGAGTCTGGGCAATGGCCATTTTAGCTTGGGGGTAAGGAAGCTTTTATTTTATATAGAGAGCCTAGTTTCTTGTTAATGGTCTTAATCATTTGGTTTACGTGTATATCAAATTTTAGTTTGTTGTCTATGGTTACCCCTAGTAGTTTTGTCGAGAGGTCCGGAGAAATTATGGTCCCATCCTTTGCTTGGATAGAAAAATTAATGGGGTAGGACTTTTTTGTTGGTAGAAACAACAACATTTTAGTTTTTTTTGGATTGAGAATCAGGCGACGACTGGAGAGCCAATTTCCTATTTTGCTGAAAGTAGACTGGGTTAGCAGTTGTAGATCTGAAGGGGTAGTACCAGAGCAGATTAATGTGGAATCATCAGCATATTGTATACAACTGGCATTAGGAGTAACTGTATGCAGATCATTGATAAAAATGGAGAATAATAGCGGTCCTAGAATAGATCCTTGAGGTACTCCTAATGTGTTGGGTAGTAGCTTAGAGAGTTTAGTCTGCCATAAAACTGCCTGTTTTCTGCCAGATAGATAGGAACTAAACCATTGTACAGCAATGGTGTCAAGACCTAGTGAAGGCAATGTATTGATTAAAAGTTTATGATCCACCATATCAAAGGCCTTTGACAGATCCAGAAATAGTGCTGATGAGAGATTGTTATTATTACGATGGGAGTTTATGGTGTTAGAAAAGACAAGGAGGGCTGAGGTGGTACTATGGAGAGGTCTGAAACCATGTTGGGTATCAGCCAGTAGTTGGTTGACCATTAGGTGTTGCATGAACTGTTTCTGAACACATTTTTCCATTATTTTTGCTAAAGGGAAAGTATGGATATGGGCCTATAGTTAGAAAGATCAGTGGAAGTGCCTCCCTTGTGGAGAGGTATTACATATGATATCTTCCAGATCTCGGGATAATGGCCTCTGCTAAGGAGCGGTTGATGAGGATTGACACTGGATAAGCAATTACAGCTGTTTTTGCAAATATTCAGCTGGGAGTTGGTCGGCTGAGAGTGTGGAGGGTTTTAGTTTTTTAATTAATTTACCAATAAAGGAAGTTGGAACAGGTTGAAAGGTAAGTAGGGGAATATTTTTAGTGTTAGAGGGTCAGAGGTCTGAAGGCTAGGAGGTAATTGATTAGACAGAGTTTGTATTGTCTCAGTGAAGAAGTGGTTAAAACTATTGGAGACTTCGTCAGGGGATTTATCAATGAGTGTGGCAGGGGCAGGGGTAGTGGTGCGACCAGGCTGAAGAAGATGATTTAATCCAGCCCAGAATTTTTGTGGACAGTTTTGGTGGTCAGTTTGCAATTTACAATAGAATTGTCTTTTATCTAGTAATATTTGCCTTTTAGTTTCATTCCTAAGTTGTCTGTATTTACTTTGGTCCAATGGGAGTTTGGAAGTACAGACAGACCACGCCTTATTTCTAAGTTTTATTTTCAATCTAGTTTCTTTTGTAAGCCAAGGAACATCTACAGCTTTGGTTTTCTTTGAGCAGTGGGTGCATGAAAATTAAGAATTTCTAAGAATTTTTGTTAAAGTAAAGCACAGCTTCATCTAGGGTAGATGTTTTAGTAATGTCCAATTACATGAAGTTAGTTCTAGTTGTAGTTTAGTTAAGTCAAGTTTCTTTTGTTTCTAACAGTTCTGATTGTGGGTTGCATGGGAATGGCTATCTTATGCTTAATGATGTAGGTGAGGTGGTGGTCACTTAAACTATCAGGAGGGTACCAGATGAGTAGTGATCGGGTCCTTATTTATTAGTACCCAGTCGAGTATACTGTCTTTCTGGTTAGGTTTCCTAGCCTAGTTGGAGTATTAATAGTTTGCTTGAAAGAGTAAAGGTTAATATGTGAGGAAGGAGCAGAGGGGCACAGGTATTCCAGTCTATGTTAAAGTCTCCAAGAACTAAGGTCTCTTGGGGGAGGTGAGACGATATCCAATGAAGGGTGTTTTCGAGGGTTTCTATGTTATTTCCTGGGGGAATGTACATACAAATAATATAGATAAATTTATTTCTATTAATTTGAAGCTTGGAAATTAGTATTTCTGCATTGTTAATTTGAGGTGGTTGCATAACATCAATAGATACAGTTAGATTAGATTTATAGAGTATGGCTACTCCACCTCCTTTCTTAGGAGCTCGGTCTCGATGAATATTGTAACCTGGTATTAGTATCTCATTCTATGTAGTTGTAGGTTTTAGCCATGTTTCACTTAAACACAAGATCTCAGCGGAAAGGTCTACTAATACCGCGTGAAGTTCATGTACTTTGTTGTTTATGCTTCTGATGTTCAGATGACAGGTTAAAAGAGAGTTAGTAGGACGGGTAGTAATGGGGTTGGAACTAATATCAATGTAGGGAGAGGACTGCTGGTCATTGCTGGTGGGACCAGGGTTGGGGTGTATATCGCCATGAGGGAGCAGATTCAGTCTAAGTTTGGAGATAAGTTTTAGGAATTTGTCTAGAATTTTGTAAGAATGTTTAAGTTTGGGGCTGTTATTTCTAATTGCGGCGATTGGACAAGGTAGCAGTACACAGGAGGTAGATACTTCCCAAGTACCATCAACATGAAAGTAGTTATTGAATTTACTACCAATAGTATTGGTACCTGATTCAGTAGTAGAGAGTAATACCAGGTTTTGAGTTTCATACGAAGTTATGAGGTAGGAGGTTATTAGCAGTGGAAGAAGAAAGAAATACAACATGTTTAGGCACTTCTGATATTGGGCAGTAGAAAAATACTATTACCGAAAGAAATATTTGGTGAGGAATAGATGATTCAGAGAATGAGAAGGTGGGGGAGAGAGCAGGAGTGGGTAGAATGCAGGGAAGGCGGAGTTTCAAGGGTTGGTGGGAAAAAATTTTTGGTAACTGCAGGGATTGGACCAGTTTTTTAGGGGGAGTGGTTTTATGACTATAAAAGTAGAGGTAGTGGGGCGGGTGGGAATAGGGGCAGGGAGGGACAAGAGAGCCCGGCGTAACGAGGGCTACACCCAACGAAGCTAGATAGCACTTTACTCTTTAAAACATTTTTTACTTTTTATTTTAGGAAATTCAACAGGCTATACAGCCTTATTCTGCTTTATATAGTCCTGTACAGGCAAAATCTACAGCCTTGTAATCTACAGCCTTGTAATGCTTTAGATTTAATTTTTAGGCACCATACAAAATGTCCGAAGGTAGATAGCACTTTATTCTTTAAAACATTTTTTTTTTTTTTTTTTGGGAAATTCAACAGGCTATACAGCCTTATTCTGCTTTATATAGTCCTGTACAGGCAAAATCTACAGCCTTGTAATCTACAGCCTTGTAATGCTTTAGATTTAATTTTTAGGCACCATACAAAATGTCCGTTGCCCAAGTCAAATTTAATGTCCGGTGAAGTCTATGACCAAGAGATTATAACACTTATTGCAGTGATACCTTGGATCCTAAAAGGCAGAGAGCAGTTGAAGGCAAACAGTCACACCCAACGAAGGTAGATAGCACTTTATTCTTTAAAACATTTTTTTTTTTTTTTTTTGGGAAATTCAACAGGCTATACAGCCTTATTCTGCTTTATATAGTCCTGTACAGGCAAAATCTACAGCCTTGTAATCTACAGCCTTGTAATGCTTTAGATTTAATTTTTAGGCACCATACAAAATGTCCGTTGCCCAAGTCAAATTTAATGTCCGGTGAAGTCTATGACCAAGAGATTATAACACTTATTGCAGTGATACCTTGGATCCTAAAAGGCAGAGAGCAGTTGAAGGCAAACAGTACAATCTTTTAACAACCTGTATATTTCAAAAGTTGAAAAGCGTTCGCTTCAGTGTCTGTACGGGGAATTAATTGTATCCTCTCATACAGGGTACTATAGGGCTGCAAGTCAGGGAAGCCACCTAGGATTGAAGAGGGAGGTCAGGAATAAGGTTAGAAGGCAGTGAAAGGACAGTATATGTTATCTTTATACATTGAGTGCAAGCAAACTGCACAGCCAACTAGCGCCTAAGGCAATAACAATTGGTCTTCTACTCTAGTTAAAAAGTCGCTAGCAGTAGACAGTAGATATAATATTTATACTTTGTGTATAAGTAAAATACAACATTATACTGGAGCCTAAGGCAGTTAATCAATGGTTGCTCAACTCTATTTTAAAGTCGCTGACAGAAGTTCGAGCAAGTAGTTGAAAACAACACAATTTGTTAAGCATGATAGTTTAAAGCATTAAGTTTAAGAGGGTGACTGCCTCTTTTGCGACAATACTGAACTTCATTAAGGAGTAGCCAAAATAGACAAAAAACAAAAACTGTTACACCGCTTCTAGCGTGGATAGCGCAATAACAACAGTAAGTTACTCATTCAAGATTAGCTCAATCCATATCCATTCTACAGTGCAGGATGATCAAAGTAGACTATGATATACATACTTTAGTTAAAGAAATCAAACTAGACATACCACTTGGATGGAAACGCTACCTGTAGGATCCAGGTATTCTCAGGTTTTAGAAATGGCGGGTAACTGAGGTCTTATTTGAAACCTCGCTTGTGGGGGAGGAGTAATGAAATGTAGCAGGTTTCATGGCTTGGCTACTCGGGCTACACACCCAACGAAGGTAGATAGCACTTTATTCTTTAAAACATTTTTTTTTTTTTTTTTTGGGAAATTCAACAGGCTATACAGCCTTATTCTGCTTTATATAGTCCTGTACAGGCAAAATCTACAGCCTTGTAATCTACAGCCTTGTAATGCTTTAGATTTAATTTTTAGGCACCATACAAAATGTCCGTTGCCCAAGACAAATTTAATGTCCGGTGAAGTCTATGACCAAGAGATTATAACACTTATTGCAGTGATACCTTGGATCCTAAAAGGCAGAGAGCAGTTGAAGGCAAACAGTACAATCTTTTAACAACCTGTATATTTCAAAAGTTGAAAAGCGGTTTCTCGCTTCAGTGTCTGTCTGGGAATTAATTGTATCCTCTCATACAGGGTACTATAGGGCTGCAAGTCAGGAAGCCACCTGTATATTTCAAAAGTTGAAAAGCGGCGTTCGCTTCAGTGTCTGTAATGGGAATTAATTGTATCCTCTCATAGGGTACTATAGGGCTGCAAGTCAGGAAGCCACCTGTATATTTCAAAAGTTGAAAAGCGTTCTCGCTTCAGTGTCTGTACGGGGAATTAATTGTATCCTCTCATACAGGGTACTATAGGGCTGCAAGTCAGGGAAGCCACCTGTATATTTCAAAAGTTGAAAAGCGGCGTTCTCGCTTCAGTGTCTGTACGGGGAATTAATTGTATCCTCTCATACAGGGTACTATAGGGCTGCAAGTCAGGGAAGCCACCTGTATATTTCAAAAGTTGAAAAGCGGCGTTCTCGCTTCAGTGTCTGTACGGGGAATTAATTGTATCCTCTCATACAGGGTACTATAGGGCTGCAAGTCAGGGAAGCCACCTAGGATTGAAGAGGGAGGTCAGGAATAAGGTTAGAAGGCAGTGAAAGGACAGTATATGTTATCTTTATACATTGAGTGCAAGCAAACTGCACAGCCAACTAGCGCCTAAGGCAATAACAATTGGTCTTCTACTCTAGTTAAAAAGTCGCTAGCAGTAGACAGTAGATATAATATTTATACTTTGTGTATAAGTAAAATACAACATTATACTGGAGCCTAAGGCAGTTAATCAATGGTTGCTCAACTCTATTTTAAAGTCGCTGACAGAAGTTCGAGCAAGTAGTTGAAAACAACACAATTTGTTAAGCATGATAGTTTAAAGCATTAAGTTTAAGAGGGTGACTGCCTCTTTTGCGACAATACTGAACTTCATTAAGGAGTAGCCAAAATAGACAAAAAACAAAACTGTTACACCGCTTCTAGCGTGGATAGCGCAATAACAACAGTAAGTTACTCATTCAAGATTAGCTCAATCCATATCCATTCTACAGTGCAGGATGATCAAAGTAGACTATGATATACATACTTTAGTTAAAGAAATCAAACTAGACATACCACTTGGATGGAAACGCTACCTGTAGGATCCAGGTATTCTCAGGTTTTAGAAATGGCGGGTAACTGAGGTCTTATTTGAAACCTCGCTTGTGGGGGAGGAGTAATGAAATGTAGCAGGTTTCGCGGGCTTGGCTACTCGGGGCTACACACCCAACGAAGGTAGATAGCACTTTATTCTTTAAAACATTTTTTTTTTTTTTTTTTGGGAAATTCAACAGGCTATACAGCCTTATTCTGCTTTATATAGTCCTGTACAGGCAAAATCTACAGCCTTGTAATCTACAGCCTTGTAATGCTTTAGATTTAATTTTTAGGCACCATACAAAATGTCCGTTGCCCAAGACAAATTTAATGTCCGGTGAAGTCTATGACCAAGAGATTATAACACTTATTGCAGTGATACCTTGGATCCTAAAAGGCAGAGAGCAGTTGAAGGCAAACAGTACAATCTTTTAACAACCTGTATATTTCAAAAGTTGAAAAGCGTTCGCTTCAGTGTCTGTCTGGGAATTAATTGTATCCTCTCATACAGGGTACTATAGGGCTGCAAGTCAGGAAGCCACCTGTATATTTCAAAAGTTGAAAAGCGGCGTTCTCGCTTCAGTGTCTGTACGGGGAATTAATTGTATCCTCTCATACAGGGTACTATAGGGCTGCAAGTCAGGGAAGCCACCTGTATATTTCAAAAGTTGAAAAGCGGCGTTCTCGCTTCAGTGTCTGTACGGGGAATTAATTGTATCCTCTCATACAGGGTACTATAGGGCTGCAAGTCAGGGAAGCCACCTGTATATTTCAAAAGTTGAAAAGCGTTCTGCTTCAGTGTCTGTACGGGGAATTAATTGTATCCTCTCATACAGGGTACTATAGGGCTGCAAGTCAGGGAAGCCACCTGTATATTTCAAAAGTTGAAAAGCGGCGTTCTCGCTTCAGTGTCTGTACGGGGAATTAATTGTATCCTCTCATACAGGGTACTATAGGGCTGCAAGTCAGGGAAGCCACCACTTGGATGGAAACGCTACCTGTAGGATCCAGGTATTCTCAGGTTTTTATACATATAGCTTTATCATATGTCCAGGACATGGAGTGAAGTCCTACCTCAACACCAACAGTCTCAACATCATACTGCAAGGGGATGTCATATATGTATTACAGGCATATAAGTAGACTGTTGCTACTGTAACAGGGGTTGTCTTAACAGACATGTTGTGTGTGGGAGGTCACATCTGCTATTGACATGTACGCCATCGGTTACTAACAGACATCCTAAGGACATTATAGTACAGTACCACTGATAGCACAGTAATGATGCTGTGGACTATAGCAGAGATATGACAAATATATTTGGACAGTCTGGCACTCTTTGGTCAGTTCAGAGGTATACACAGATCCCCTTCGTGCATGATATGTGGACCAAGCATGACAATGTGGATGTTAACAGTCATGTACATGGATATATCACATAAATACTGGACTACATATGCCCGCACAGTTTATACATTCACACACTCCTGTCTGTCCTGACATATAATAACTGGTGGTGCAGAGGTCACATGGCCACATACTATGCAGTAGTTAGTGACATACATCTGTACAGAATTCCACTGCTTTTTCAGTAATACACAACCGTTATGGTGGCCCAGCAGCAGTACGTCTTGCAAATATCTGAACATAACATCACACTGGGTAATTACACTAAGCTGCTAGGCATGTAACAAAGCACTGTACAAACTATAGGCAGACTGACATAACACTGGCCTACATTTCGTATGGGGGGATGTACATGTACCTGCAAATATAGCAGGCTCTACAGGCATGTCACAGCACAGAGCAACAGACACCTTTGCGAATGTGCATACCCACAACCAATGTGAACACAGCCACAGCCACATATTGTAAGCAAACTTAGTATTACACTCTATGGACTATCTGATCAACACCATCCTCATATGTGTCACTCAAACACTAAACCTACATATACTGGGTCACGACACAGTGTGGACAAATGCCTGTCTGTGGTATGGGACACGTGTGTTTGACCCTACAAGCATGTGAGCTGATAGGGTACCATACACTGGAGCAGCATGTAACATCAGATAAAACAGGACCAAGAACAATGACATCTACCACATTCTGTACACAGGCCAAGGTACATATTCACAATACACATACTGTTGGCAATCTCTGTAAGTATACAGACCCCACTACTGTACACACAACCACAAAATGCCCAGGTTATGTCCTCAGAAATAACCTCTACTATATATAACATGTCTAGCAGTCTGATATCTGACTGGCTTGTTATCAGGTATGATGTCAATAAATAATGGTGTACAGAACATATGCACCTCTTACTGCATGACATATGTACAGAGGTTGACAGACTTGTGGCTGGAGCCACAAACACTGGGCCAATATTGGCATGTTGCTGTCATATCCTCATACATTTACTGTTGTGACATATGTCTTATGAGGGATATGAAGTCAATAACTGTCATGGCTGTCACCATGTACTGACTGCAATCCTCAGACTATGCTTCTCCAGTTAGGTAGGTTAGTAGATAGGTGATCTGTGAGTAACACAAGAAACATAAGACTCCAAACACTGCCCAGTCTGTAGATAACCATACAGGTGGTTGTTTCCTCAAATACATAACACAGTCATGACAGGTATTAAATCATGTAGACCAGCCATATCCACACAAACCCTGTTAAAACAACATTACTCCAAATGCAAAAGAGCAACACTTACATTCTGTAGTCATGTCTGGAACATCCCCCTCCTGTTTGTTGGCCTGTCTCCACAGTGTATGTTGTTAGAGGTATACCCCAATACCATCTGTGATGCTGTTTGCCAAACACCGACATGAGGTCCTGTTCTCACTGAATGAAAAGGCCCAACACCCATATGATGTTCCTAGGTATAGGGGTGTGTTTCCATGCAATTGGCTATGGGAATATTATCACAGTTGTTCCACATGCAATCAGCTAGTGGGGGACTACAATTCATGCAGAGGCCATCAGCTGATCATGAGCCTCACATAGAAAACACAAGCTGCTGCCTAGCAAAGCAGGTGTACTTCTCCACGTCCACCAGAGAGGGAGTGTAAGAGACAGATGCAGACAAAGTAAGATATGGAGGGGGTTGGAGAGTAAAACCTAAGCATGTTTGTGTCACACACCTATCAGTAAGGGGTTTCTAACCCCTGCCTGACTATGTCTTGCTATCACATGCTTATGCAGTGATTGCATGCACCACAGAGCTTACATGCTGGGGAGCTCTCCAAAGGTATATCTGATGGTGAGTGACATCTTCAACAGTGATAAAGGAGGGATAAGGCAGGTGTAGTACACGTGCCTGTCCACATGAACAGGTGTCAATGACTACACAGCCACACTCTCTCAGGGACTCACACACATTATCACAGTTGGCAGGGTCAGGATTAGACTTCCTAACTAGCTAGTTTGTCACAATACAGTAATATGCATGTATCACATGCACCACAGGGGTTATCAGGATTATATATGAGCAAAGGGTACGTGAAGGTGTCCGACATCAGAAGGCATGCTTCAGTAGGCCAATGGAAGGTGTAGTGAGTATGAATGCCATCAAAATCATTATACTCCACACATACACACACACACACACACACACACACACACACACACACACACACACACACACACACACACGCAAAGGTTGGCAGTACTGACATGCATGGGTGCATTGCTTCACAGGTGTGTAGTGGTTGACTGTGCCAGAAGGCTGTACAAGGCTAGGTAAGGGGTATACCTTGGCATCAGGCCACATAAAAATGGTCTGCAGTGTGGCTCAGGGGTGTAGTGTCCGTACTGGACCACACAGGTAGGTATTGTATTCACCATCCAGTCATCTGGGTTACTATTGGGGGTGGCCAGTGATGTGCAGTGCTTGCCATGTATGTGTTCTATAGTCCATGACATGAACGGTGTCTGGGATGTGGACACATCCCACATACATGTTCTGTGACATGTGGAAGTGTACCTGGGGTGTCTGGGTCATGTTGTGTACACAGATTGTTATCATCAGATGTGCCATTCCTAGCCTCATGTGGTGGGAACTGGTAATGGACACCAGGTTGACCCTGCACTTACATTGCCAGCATGACACAGGTTTTCCCTGGTGTCAGTGGCATCTGTCCATATAAAGCATATGTATAAGGCATGGTATGTCATTTGTGGGTTACATTTGCTGCCACTACAGTTGTTGCAGATGTCCAGTGGGGAACATAGTGAAGGTGTGCTGGATGCAGTTATGCTCCTATTGTAGTGATGGGACAGGGTACCATGCCCTCTGTAGTCTGCTGCAATCACACCATGGTTACTATCTGTGGGCAATATGCAGGGAACTACCAGCATAGTGGTTGTTGCCTAGCCGAGTGTGTTTGTGTATGAAACATGGGTAGAGAGTGTTCTCTGGGTAATACAAGGGTTGCCTAAATTGTTCGCCAGGCTTTGATGTCCCATGTAGGGGTATGGATTGTCAACCCCGGCCTCTCTGCTGTTTGACATCTGTTATCCTTGTAAGATGGATATTGTGACATATAATAGGCCCATGAAATTTGCAAAACCCACCCCACAACGAGTCCAGTTGTTACACACTCACAGCCACCTTCACACAGGATATGAATAACAAATACACACACACACACAGACACACACACACACACACACACACACACACACACACACACACACACACACACACACGCACACACGCACACACACACACACACACACACACACACACACACACACACACACACACACACACACACACACACACACACACACACCAAGTCTCACAGTTGCCATGTCTGGGAATAGAACTCCTACCTAACTAGTATATCACACCCTAGCATTACACAGTTATAGGACATACCACGAAGATTACTGGGCTATGCCTTCCCCCAAAGGTGTATTTCAAAGTGAATGACATCAGCAACCTTGCCAAGGTCGGGCAATAGAAACTGTAGTTCATAGGTTCATAGGATTATACATTGATACTAGACTATCAGCCCTAGTGCCTATACATGCCTAGACATGACAATTCTCTGGCTATAACTTCCCACGATATTTACTTCCCTGTACCCCTGTCTAGCAGGGCAGCTGACATGATACCTGGGGTAAATGTCCTATCTCCCATTCTATTGTCCAGGTTCCTTTTGAAGAGGGCCAAAGAGGCACTCTGCTTGACATGTATGAGCAGTCTAGTCCAGAGTCTGGGGAGCCTCTGGGTCAGGAACATATCCCTGCTGCATGTATTGTTCATTGTGATTACAGGATTTGGAACCCTGGAGCATGTGGCTGTGAGGATTTGGAATTCTCTAAGTGTAGCATGTCCAACAGCTGTGGGTTTGACATGGCATGGTATGTTAAGCAGAGATCGCCTCTGAGAACACAATACATGACAGAGTATAGCTGGATGATTTTCAAACGGTCAGCATAGGTCATCTGGTTTAGACCTATGGCCATTACAGGTGTCTTCTGAGGTACATACATAATGGGCCATTGTACTCTGTACTGGGTCTACTGGGTCCACATGGCCTTGCATTTGGGTTCTGTGGACTGTGTTATGTTGTTATTTGAGAGTCCATGACATAATATACATTGGTAGTACGGGTGAGACACAGGCCTTTGACAGAGGAATGTAGGCCATTTGGTAGTGATGCAGGCCAGCTGCATCAGGCCATTTAATTCTGTCACTTCTACAGTCCCAGACTTGCAATACACTATAGTCCCCTAGGGTGACAGGGTAGGTGTGCAAGGTGTTCATGCCAATATTTTCTGTCAGTATTGATCCAGTGGTGTGGATGCTGGCAGGGTGCTGCGTAAAGCTAGGGACACATCTGCATGGAACACCTGCTCTGCATGTTGCATTCTTTCACTATTGCCATACACAAGTGGGGGTCATATTGTACTCATTCCCAACAGCAGGGATAAGACTGGAGAGGTACTTGTGGGTGATGGTGGAGTGAGCTGGGTGCATGTGTGCTATGGGCACTACTTGCATCTGACTCTCTGATATGCATGGGGCATTCCACTTGTGCTGGCTTGTGCAGAGACATCAGGTGTTTCTCAGTACTTCATTCCTATGACCTTCGTGGTCTGCCAGTTTTTGGGAGGACGACATAGGTATTTCCCACTACAAGCCCAAATAATGTGCTGCAAACCTCTATGTACAATTCCAAGGGTGTGTCCATTTGACAGTTCCATATTATACACTGTCTGTCTGGGGTACTTCCCCCTGTGTACTGCTTGTATATCTGGGCCAACATTCATACCATGTCCATCTTTCAGATGGTGACACAAATTACTTCCAAACATTTACTATGGCTTACTACTGGAATGTGTTTTGTTGGGAAGCATTGTGTTTGGCACTGCAGTTGTGAGAACTTGGACCTGTCATTTGCAGTACTGGGCAAGTGCCACCAGGACAAACCTCACCATGCATACATACTGACCACTCTCACACAATATACAACACATACAGATCTGCATATTGTACACATGCTGCAATCTATCCTGCTACTTTGGCCAGCTCAGGTAATCTGTGCTCTACTGTTATTATACCTACACATACATCTTACCACATTTCTACATAGGATTGGGGGGACACACCTGACTGTTACTACATTTCTACATCGGATTGGGGGGGCACACCTGACTATTACTACATTTCTACATAGGATTGTGGGGGGCACACCAAACTCTAATTACATTTCTATATAGCATTGGAGGGGCACACCTGACTGTTACTACATGTCTACACTGAATTGGGGGGCACACATGACTGTTACTACATTTCTACATAGGATTGGGGAGGGGGGCACACATGACTGTTACTACATTTCTACATAGCACTGGGGGGAGGAGCACACCTGACTGTTACTACATGTCTACATAGGATTGGAGGGAAGAACACATCTGACTGTTACTACATTTCTACATAGCATTGGAGGGGCACACCTGACTGTTACTACATGGCTACATAGGTTGGGGGGGTACACCTGACTGTTACTACATTTCTACATAGGATTGGGGGGCACACCTGACTGTTACTACATTTCTACATAGCACTGGGGGGCACACCTGACACTTGCTATGACTGTACTGGTATTTCAGATACTCCCTTTCATTCTGTATTCTAACCTATCTTGCTGACTAGAGGCATATCAGTGTTTAATTGACCTACATTTCAGTTTCTGACTTCTTACCCTTCAGAACTAACATCCCACTGCCTGACCTGTGGTAGTCTGTCTGTGTAGGTCTGGGGGGGGGGTATTCTCCATAGCCATCAATCACAGGCCTTAGCACAGTCTTTGTTTCTGTTTGTCTACACCTGTCCTGCTGGCTGAGACTGTTGCTGGGTATGTGAGCCTCCCTGACTGGCATGTGTGTGTCCTATGGACAGATGTGGCCCAGCACATTTCCTCCAGTGAGTTTTGTCACCTTGTCTAGTACTGGCTACTATGGTGACACCAGTATTTGTTACAGATCTCATGCTGCCACTATAGGTGTCTACTATCTGCTGGCATCCCATTCGGCCACCCGATTCCCTTGCATGATCACATTCATACCATAGATACAAGTAACAACACATACTACTCCATTTGGCAATTGGTAGGAAGAGTGACTTACCTTGTGGCCGTGCCAGTACTGAGGATGGTGCTGGAGGGCTGACTATATCAGATGCACATAGTACACTCCCTATACATGGTTAAGCACAGGTAGTGTCATGTTTGGCATCCCTTTTACTGTATGTGCGAGTCAGAGAGATGTGTCATTCCCTCAGTCCCTACCATGTCAGTGCATGTGCTATGCGTTGCCTCTTTGCCAAGGCCTGGGAATACTGGGCACACTTCCTTCTGCCTACTGGGGCAGGCTCAGGTTGTTCCTCCTCTGAGTCACTTTGTGCCTGCGTAGGCCTTGGCAATGGTGGGGAGGTTGTGTGGCCCTGCCACATGCTGTTCCTGCTGCAGCTGTTTCCGCAGGATCATTTTGTGTAGTATGGCATATATGATGACAATTTCGATACATATAGCTGGTGAGTACTGCAAGGCTCCACCGGATGTGTCCAGGCACTGGAACTGTGATTTCAACATCCCAAACACATGCTCTATTATGATTCTGGTCTGTGCGTGTACCTCATTATGGAGTTCATGTTCAGGTGTGTGTGTATTTCTGATGGGTGTCATCAGCCGCGGCTCCAGTGCATAACCAGCATCCCCCACTAGGTGACCGTAAGGGATGTCCCCACTGGCAAATCTCTGGTACAGCTGCATCAGATGCCAGGTGTGGGAGTTATGATAGCTTCCAGGGCAGCCAGCACACACATTCATTATAATGCCTGGGCGTCGCATACGACCTGGCATTTGATGGAGGGGAAGCCTTTGCTGTTGATGTAGACCCTATCCTGCTCACCGGGCGGTGCTTTGATGCATATGTGTGAGCTGTCTACAGCACCCACTACCTCAGGGTATTCTGCTGTTTGATGGAAGAGACATATATTGCTGGCCAACACCTCACAAGTGTTGGGGAAATATACGTGCTCACGGGTATGTGCTGACATGGCATCCAGGAACTGGTGGAGTACCCTGGATGCTGATGCCTGTAAGATACCCATGATATCCCTAGTTGGCCTTTGGAAGGTACCTGTGGCTAGTATTCTTAGGCCTACACATACCTTGGTATCCACTGGGAGGGGTTCCCCTCTGTTAGTTCTGTGTGTCAGGTGTGGTCAGCCCAGCTCAACAATTTCCTGTAGGAGTCCCAGTCCACCCTATAGCACTCCACTACCTCCAGCTCATGTAGCCCCTGGTAGGTTACCCTGGGTCTATACACTCTTTTCCGTCTCCTCACTCTGGGTTGGTCAACAGCATTCTCATCCTCACCACCCTCAGACTCTTCCACATGTTGATGTATCATAGCTGCTGCAGCCCCTATCATTTCTTTGCTTTTGTTTGTTAAAATATCCCTGCTTTTGTACACCGGTGGTGTAGAGTATGTGGGAAAAACCACAGGGTACAGTGTTTGCATGTTTTATAGTGGTGTGCTGGGCTGGGCTGGTCTGCTGCCTGTGTAATTGGCTGATTCTGATACATTTCACCTGCCAGCTATGCTAGTTCTCCTTGATTACCTTCCTACTGCTGTTTTCCCTTCCTATTGCTTTCCTGTTTAAGTCCGGGGGTGCACCGTGCAAACACAGTGCTCAGATGTGCACAGAACTGCTATTTCCTGATTTCGTTTTTTTTTTTCTTTACAACCTGGTACGCAGCGTGCACACACGCTTAGGCAATGTAAAGAGTGTTAGGCAGCCTCAGACAAACCTCCTTGCTTAGCTCTGCTAAGGTAATGGCAAACCCAAGCCACAGGACTTCCAGTAAGCTTACAGTATGCCTGACACACACCCCTATGATGTCAGCTAACTCTTAGGCTTCCACCATGATATTCCTGCACTTACATGGTTGGATGCTGGCTAGCATTGAGGGGGAATCTGGGATTCAGTATAATTCCCCTCATTTGCATATGATTGCCTGCTAATGCATAGTTACAGGTCCCACACTGAGCCTTCCCCCTTAGCAACCACTTTTCACTGGCCATGTTGTCTTCTGCCTGCCATTGAGTATAATGGCAAAATATTGATTTTGGTTAAAATGCTTATTTCAGTTTTTTTTTTTTATTTTCAGCCCAATCCCATTTGCGGGCCGAAATCAGCTAAAAAAAATAAAAGTAATTTGTTTTTTTGCCAACTGTTTTCCATTCCAATGGCCATATATTTGGCCAATGGCATGCTTTACACATGCTATACACCCTTTATTTGGAGCTGTCATGGCTCTGTTTTGTAGTTTGCAGAAATGTACTCAGTTACTGAGTACATTTCTGCACACTGCACTAGCCCTGCATGGCCGGCTGACAGCTTTTTGGATCGCAAATTCACCTCATTTGCATGGTTTTCACCTGAAAATGGGGTAATTTACATACAGGGGCTGTGTCCGTGCAGAAATAGTGCAGGAGCACTCGTGCACGTCCCTGAAGCTTATTCCTGGATCGCACGGTGGCCATATTGCCTCCAGCAGCTCCTGCACTATTCTTGCACGCCGGGCAGAGCTTGCTGAATTCGGGGGACATTCTTTGATAGTAAAAAGTTAAAAGAAAAATGCAGTCATGTTAAGCAACACTTTGCACATCTTTATTCATTTTTGAATAAGTCAGCCTTTTAGGAATATCTGCCTAAATTTGGAGTTCATAACTAAACCTTAGTATTCTGATTTTATTTTTGCGGAGTTTGTATCATGAATACTTCCCATAGGGCTGAAGTAGTTCCAATAATTTTGACAAATCATGGTTGAGACCCTCCAAGATAAAATAAGTCAGCATGTGATGCAGTCCCTTGATGCTCCCCCCCCCCAAACACTATGACTCTCTCAGAGTTTAAGTTTAATGTTCCATGTTAACATCAAATAGAATATGTAAAAGGGCAAAACCTTTATAGTACTCCCATATACAGCAAACTGGAGAGATAAGTTGATATCACTTTATCTCATACTTTTGTATCCTCATGTATTTATTTATAAAGATATACTTAATTGACTGATTGGGTTCCACTAGCCCAATGGCCTCTATTCTGAAGCCTATTATTGAGGAAACAATTTTGGAGATACTGAATTTAGAGAGGATTTAAAACTTAAATTCTATTTGCATCCCTTCTTAATAATAAGTGCAAATGCTACATCTGTATGCTGGAGTACTAGGAGAGGATTGTCTGGCATTAGTAAAACTGTACTGATCAGGACTTATCACATTTTTGAAGCAGAGGAGCAGACCTGCCTGCCATATAGAGATAAACAAGTTAGAGTTATGCTTTAATACTGAAACTATCTGAAGTAAGTTGCAGAGCAGCTGTGCCTTCCTTCCTTACAGAGCACCTCGCTCACTGCTTCTTGAACTTGTGAGTGGGTGGCAATGAACCCCCAACCTTGTCTATTACCTCCCTCAATATATTCATCAAATAATACTCAAAGGAAGGCTATCTGGACTTGATGCTTTACCGCTCAGGTCCATTTGAATCTAGTCCTAACTCTTCCATGATAATAGACACCAATATATTCAGTCCCTTTTCTGAGGATACAAATGATAAGGCCACACAGACCAGATAATTTGTTTTGTTTCATTATGTTTTTCTGCTCCTTCATCTAAATAGCAGAAATTAATCTTATTTTATTATTTGTTTACTGGGAAAGTCTGACTTGGAATGAGCTGATTTTCAGTGAAGACCCAGGGAGAAACACTTTAGATGCATGTCTTTGTAATGTGGGAGGAAACCAGAGCACGCGGATAAAACCCACACAAATGTAGGGAGGACATGCAGACTCCACACAGGAGGCACTCCAGCCAAGAATCAAACTGGAGAACCTCTTGCTGTGAGGCAACAATGCAAACTGCTGCCCCACCGCACCATCTGTCAGGTAATCTGTCAGACTTATGTGATGGAACTGGGCAGGAAGATGTCAAGATGGTCTTAGTGAAAGTTTGTAATACTTGTCCATTAAAGGTCTTAGGACACATTCAGTCTGAAGTCATAGGTTCATAGGTTCATAGGTTCATAGATTAGTTCATAGATTAGTACTAAGCTAACTGCCCTTGCAAGCCATTTTAAGCCTAGCCAATTATCCCCTGTGAGACTCAAACCCTGCACCTTGTGTTTGTAAGACAAACACCTTAACCATTAGGCCACCCTCCCAACCCCCTACTAGAACTATTGCATATTCACATGGTGAGTCAGATGTGATTATCCAGATTTCCAACCTTAATAGAGTACTGACTTGACAAATGGATTCAGTAAAGTCTTAATAAGCAGGATATTAACTCTTTACATTGATATCATCGCAAGACATGGAAAACACTGATTATCACCTAGGTAGCCTGCCAGAGTTATCTTCTTTTTATCCCACATTAATCTACAGAAGATTAATAAACTGTTCACACACTGCTCTGTAATATTTCCTTTTAACAGGCAAAAGCACAAAATAGCAGTTGGGAAGCTGCATCTGAGAAACATACAAATGATACATGGAAATGGACAGATGAGATCCCATACAGTCTAATAAAGTGGAAACAGTACCTTAGGATTTATTACTAGGCAGAACATGAACTAGATAGCTCACCAGTGTTATTTACACTTTGTAATGGCACAATATAGTGATGGTTTTAGTGTTAAACGTCCAGGTGAGAAAGGCAGAGCTACTACACCCAGCACGATGCCGGTCACTCAGTTTGGCTGGTGAACAGATGCTCAGAGATGTCACATACCCTGTGTTTCATGTAGATGTCACAGAGAACAAACCAAAAGCAATCACTGCTAGTTACATACTCAGGTGTTGTACAGCCACAAATGCTCTGATGTTCTGCTGAGTTTAGTGGCTTCATTGTGTGATCTTAAATTGCAGAACTGCTGCCTCTAAAAAAGTTATGATCGTGTGTATGTGTGGGAGGGGGCAAGGAATCCCTACAATCTGCAGAGTAACATTTTGTCAACATTTGAAGTGTCTTACAAATATTGATGTTGACAGCAAATATGATTCTTTTACGTCTGTGATTCTAACATCTCGTTAAGTTAGGTTATCTTTTTAGCAAGTGTTTTAACAGTATCTCTGAGATAGTGTGAGTCAGACAAATGTGCTAGAACTGTAACTATTTCAAGACATCTTAAGATCAGCATTTTGTTTTAAGGTCTGTTGCATATTATCTGCTTTCTAGTATCACAGACAATAGCAATAGTAAAGGAAGTGCTCACAGTGATTGACGATACTTCTTGAAAACGCACTTTATATTCTTTCTTAATATCTGGATCTTCTGGTATTATTAAATGTTGCACAATCATGAGGGGCTGCTCTCTTTAAAGAAACTAGTGGCATGGAGCACCAAACAATCTAAACTCCTATTAATTGAGGAATGTCTTTACTAACATTAGATATTGCTTTTGGGTCATCCTGTAAATGTATTCTCTGGCTGGTGGGCTTAACTGGTTAAAAGGGATTTCATTTTATCTCTATGTTCTGTTATACTGAAAACTGAAGTCTTACTTGTCATTATTTGCCTTACTAAAAGCTTGCAATATGAGTTTCTACTAATTTTAGTGGCACAGTTGGGGTAATATGGAGACTGACACATTGCTGCCTCCCAATTCATACCCCATTAATTGCATTAAAACAAACTACAGAATGTTCTAATGCGTGCATTTGGGAAAAAAGGCTATAATCTGCCATTCCCATTATTTAGCCCTACACAATAAGAAGAAGCTAATCTGATAGCAAACCTCCTTTTACTGTGTTCCTTTTCTAAAACATTCAACAAATACTTCAAAATATGCCTATAGGTTCTAAAGGCAGCTTCATTTATCTTTATTTTACTAGTGGTGAACAAGGCAAACTGGCATTTTTGTTTAAGAATGAGTCTTTTTTTCTGAATTCTGTAATCTGATAGATTAGCTGTGCTTTACAACCTCCTGGCTTTATAAAACTGTGCACTTATCTCCATTAAGTTTTCTCTGAAATTAACTTATTTGTTTCTGCTGGTAATGCTATAAGTGATGTATGAAAATCGTCAATGTTGGTGCTAAAAAATATCCACCTCTGCAGAAAAGCAGCTGAGATGTGTAAAAATGTGTTAATTGCCCAAACAATGCAACAAATTGCTTTATTTGCGAAATAAATTTTGTTTTTACACATTGAAGTCATTTTATCAGTATGAAGATTGTTACGTTACATGTACTGAATGTATAGTGGCAGAGTATTTAGAAAGACGGTTACAGATGGAAAGGCTGAAGGAGAAATGGAAAGTAATACAGAACATCAACATTGCAATTAACTGACAGTAGCATAACCAAATCTTAAGTATGCAATTCATTGGCTTGCCAGTGTTTTACCTATCAGCATGAGTAGAACAGTTTTTTCAGTAAACACACATACACACACACACACGCACACACACACGTACACACGCACACACGCACACACGCACACACACACACACTCACACACACACACGTGCACACACACACACACACACACACACACACACACACACACACACATGGGAATTCTTCAAATTTTAGTACATGTGGTAATTTGGAGCAGAAGTTTAAAACTCTATGCTGTTAGGCCAAAACCTGCAGCTGTCCTGTGTTTGATTCCTAAAGTCTCCATTTGCCTACTATGCAACTCTGAGTAAGCCACATAACCAAGTATTGCCCTTAGGTCATCCCCTGTCAAACTGTTTTTCTTTTAGGTCAGAGCATTCAGACACTGTTATTATTCTGTCTGCTCAAGCTGTGTGTGACATGATCCATAATTTAACTCAAATTATGCACTGAAGTACCGCATTAATGAATGAGCTTCATCATGCCAGTAAGAGTATGTTACAGTTTTTAGAGGTTATAATTAAACGTTATGAGCAACATCTCAAAAAAACATTTTTATAACAGCTGCCGTCTTCAAAGTATAAAACTATTTCTGTAGGTTTCCACTTATGGGGGATTTTAAAGTCTTTAAAGAGATCATCCAGATTAAAATTGTTTTTTTTTTTTTTTTAGTAGAGCTCATCACATGAGTGTAAAAAAATCTAACAGGTATTGCAAGGAGATAATCTTCACAGTATTTATAATGGTATGCACAAAGTAGTTGTAAGGTTAAAAATGTGTCCAATATCAGGATGTTTTAGTGGATAAATAATGAGGTGTTTTTCCATAAACCCTACTTATGGAGAAGTTGACTTATGAAAATGTACACAATCTCCTTGAAAATATAGTTTTAATGACCTATGGGTTTGGAATGTGTGGGAAGAATATGTGTTCACAGTATAGATTGTTCTTACTTTCTGAAAGGATGGAAAGAAATTAAAACTCTGATCAAAGACATACTCACCTCTTAAAGGAATATTTCACCTCAGCCTTTTGCTGTCCAATAAATAAATGCATAAGACAAGTGTACTAGTAAATAGATACAGTTCTTATTTATTTGTTAATATCACGCGTGGAAAAATCTTCAAGATGTTTTTCTACTGTGATCCAGGTCAAATATCACAGCACAAAACAGGGAACCCAAGCACCAGAAATTACACAACATTTTTAGGATTGCATCACATTTCTAAAAATGAGATCTGTTCAATTGCAAAACATACATCTACTACGAGGTGATCTCTGCTTGGCTTACAAAGCCATGTCTGACCCAGCTCTGTTAGAAATGCTACAGCTAAAGAAATCCCAATCCCTCCGCACCACACACTCCAGAAAACTCAACCTCATTACCACTATCAACAGAACATGCTGGAGCGGCAGGTTCACAACCCAGAGACTGCCCATGCTCTGGAATAGACTTCCCATACTTGTCAAGCAGAGGACCTCACCAGCCCTCTTCAACAGAAATCTTGATCAGTGGATGGGAAATAGAAAGCTCACCCCGGGGATCACTCCAATGGCTCTACTTGATAGAGGCACTGTGAACTAACGTCAGGCCAGGACACTTCTATGGGCTAGGCTTGTACAGGCTCCAGGGTCACTAGCCTACTACACACCTATGAACCTATGAACCTATACTATAGGCAAGATAGTATAAAGTCTACACAAACTGGCAAATAGAGCATAATGGATAGATGATTAAATGTACATTGTATGTGTTAGGAACTGACTGTGACACATAGAACTGTGCTTATAATAACACACACACAAAAACTCTGCTTCTAAACATGTTTAATGACAAAGCAAGCATGTTTCTCCTAACTATACATCCTTAGTCTGAGTTCAAAGCACCTGAAAATAGGTTATACAAAGCTAAAAGTGGTGTAAGAAGGTACTTTTCTGTTTTGTTAATTATATATGCAAATAGCTGTTTGAAGTAGCAGGTTTCTGACTATCCGTTTATGGTTGTTGTACTGCTCAGCATCAGGTTTTTGTAAGTTAGAATTCATCTGTCTGTGCTTCAGTGTATGCTACTGATTTATGATCACAGTACACCAGTACAGAAAATGAAATATAGTATGAGACAGGAATGGCCAGAAATGTGGGACATGAGGTTGTGTAAGGAAATCAGAGGTGATGCAGGTAGTCTGAGATGAGGAAAGGGAATAGAATGAAAGGAATGGAAAGGAAAGGAAATGGTAAGGGAAGGAAAGGAAATGGTAAGGGAAGGAAAGGAAAGGAGATGGGAAGGGAAGGAAAGAAAAGGGAAGGAAAGGAAACAGGAAGAAAAGGAAAGGAAAGGAAATTGGAAGGGAAGGAAAGGAAATGGGAAGGAAAGGAAAGGAAGCGGGAAGGAAATTAAAGGAAAGGAAATGGGAAGGTAAGGAAAGGAAATTGGAAGAGAAGGGAAGGAATGGGAAGGGAAGGAAAGGAAATGGGAAGGAAAGGAAAGGAAGCGGGAAGGAAATTAAAGGAAAGGAAATGGGAAGGTAAGGAAAGGAAATTGGAAGAGAAGGGAAGGAATGGGAAGGGAAGGAAAGAAAAGGAAAGGAAACAGGAAGAAAAGGGAAGGAAATTGGAAGGGAAGGAAAGGAAATGGGAAGGAAAGGAAAGGAAGCGGGAAGGAAATGAAAGGAAAGGTAAGGAAAGGAAATTGGAAGAGAAGAGAAGGAATGGGAAGGGAAGGAAATGGGAAGGGAAGGAAAGGAAAGGAAAAGAAAGGGAAGGAAAGGAAATGAAATGGAAAGGAAAGGAAAGGAAACGGGAAGGGAAGGAAAGAAAAGGGTTGGAGAATTATTATCTTTTTGACTGCTGTTAGATTCAGTTTGTCAAGAGTTCTTGCAGTTGCATTTTACTTTCATGGCTACTTCTGGATTATTTTTATTGGCACTGCTAACTGAAGTGTTGTACTCATTCCCAGGAACCAAATGCACTTACACAACTGGCATGCACCCCATGCACCCCAGACTTAAACAATTATGTCAGGCCAATCCTTTGGAGATGCTTTCTGAGAACTTGGCAATATTCCTCACTGAACAACTGAAGCATCTATGGACAGACATTCTGGCCACTTCTGTTAGCTGTCATTAGCCTCAACCTGCCATCCTAAGGTAATCACTTAGGGAAGTAAGTAGCCCTCCCCCTACAGCTACTATGTGTGACAGAAAGGAGATACTTTTTGACAAGGTTTGAAGTTAGTGGTCTGCTTTCACAATGAGCGTTTTATACGCTTCATCAAGGTAAGCTTGGTTTACACCAGAGAAGCTCCTTACCCTTTTCTGCAAAACAAATTTGAAGATTACACTCTTTTAAAACAGAACTGAATCAACATCTAAATCTGACTTGGTTTTGCACCTGTGTTACTCTTAATAGATTCATAGATTAGTACTAGGCTAACTGCCCTTTTTAAGCCTAGCCAATTATCCTTTGTGAGACTCAAACCCTGCATCTTGTGTTTGTAAGGCATTTATCTGCATTACAGCATAGCATCAACAATTCCAGTAAGTGGCAGAGACACTTAAACTTAAGAAAAACTGCAAGCTAGGTGCTATTGAAATGCAGGTAGAGATGACAAAAATGGCCATGATTTCCATGCCAGGAAAAGAAAAATCTGTACTAGGAAAGCAAAATTTTACATCATCAGCTGGTATATAACATGGTTGACTCAAATGGAGTAAATGTCAAAAAGATAATGGGTGGAGTCTGCCTTTACTGATGATATGCTGCATATGCACTGAATTAATGACGAATGCTCCCACAGCCAGGTGGTTTAGCTTATCTGGAAATGTAAAACATTGTAAACATTCAGTTTGACACTGTACTGTAATCCATTGCAAGTCTTGATGTTAACCTAGCTTATACTTCTTTATGTTTGTGCATTTTAGGTTTTGTTATTTCTCTGTTTTGAATCTAACTGTACTTGGTTATCTTTTAATGTAGCCCTGGGCAGCCCTTCTAAAAATGTCAATTTTGAAAAGTGCTCTATATCAGTCCACAAATTTTAAATGCACAAAACAATAAAGAAATAGCCTCATTTAAGGGTCTATATTATATAGATGGAAAATCAAAATGTCGAATGTTCACATGAGCATAAATGCAGAAATTCGAAATCGCTATTACTCTGAGATCGCACTACAGTGAGGAAAGGGCAAATATTCTGATTCTCACTGTACTGCGATCCAAAAAAATAAGCAAGTTCCTGCATTTACGCTCATGTGAGCGTTCGACATTTTGACTTTTCTTCAGTCTAAAGTAGACCCTCATTTAAGCCTAAAAATAAGTTCTCTAAGAACTTTACCAAACATTCATATTATATAAGCATCTTTAGATCTGTTTCATTTTACTGAAATAAGACACATTCTCTAGTGGATATTGCTTTAATCATTTGTGTGAAAATATTGATAATGCTACCCTTGTAGCCGAGAATCCATTTTTGGCGCAAGCATCAGTAATTGTTTTCTTGTGAAGTGTGTTGCAATCGCCTTTCTAGCAATCTGCATTTTACATGATGGTGTCATCTGACTGGATAAGTCTACTTTTGTCGTTTGCTATACAATGTCTTGTTTGCTGTGCGTGTTGTTACATACTCTTAATTGTGTCTGTTTAATAATTACAGATCTGTTTATTTTACATTTATTAACTGGGTAACCAGGGCAAAAGTAAAAAAAATAAAAGTGTTATAGTTTTCAACCATATACATGCATTAGTGCACAAATTCATGTAGAGATTTTTTTTTTCTAATTGAGTTCATAGGTCAAATTACAGGCATTTTTACAGCACCATGAAAGTGAAAATAAATTGCAGTTAACAGTCAAATATAGCACTATTGAGACAAGTTAAAAATTTTAGGATTGTTCTTGGAAATAAATATTTTCTAGTTAGTATGCTAGCTAGTAACTAGAGACACAACAGGATAGATAGTGCGTGCATGTGTTTTCTTTTTGTTGTCCATGTGTCATGGGGAAACACTAAGATAGCTGCCCTTGTGGGCCATTTTAAGCTTAGCCAATATTCCTTTTTTGGGAGTACCAAACCTTGTGCCTTGTGTTTGTGAGGTAAACACTTTTACCAGTATACCAGCCTTCCAGTGTGTATGTGTGTGCGTGCGCATGTGTGTGTGTGTGTGTGTGCACGCGCGTGTGTGTGCGCGCACGCGTGTGTGTGCGCATGCGTGTGTGTGTGTGTGTGTGTGTGTGTGTGTGCGCGCGCGCACATGTGTGTATGTGCGTGTATGTGTGCGCATGCGTGTGTGTGTGTGTGTGTGTGTGTGTGTGTGTGTGTGTGCACGCGTGTGTGTGTGTGTGTATGTGTGTGTGTGTGTGTGTGTGTGTGTGTGTGTGTGTGTGTGTGTGTGTGTGTGTGTGTGTGTGTGTGTGTGTGTGTGTGTGTGTGTGCGTGTGTGCATGTGTAAAACAAAATGCGGAACGTGTAACTCATCACTAATACCATTTTTATTATCAAAGGATAAGCACTTTAGTCTTATTCAAGTTAAAGACTTCATCAGATTAAACATTATTCCAAAATTGTCTGTTTTTAAAGGACGTTTATAATCACATAAATGCCAAGCCTCCATTAACATTTCTAAAATTTAAACAAACACTTCAACTAAATTCATATACCAATATTTAAATACACAATTTTATAAACCACACCATAATAAAATAATATAAAATAGACACACTGAATTCTTATTAGCGACAATGAAGTGCATAAATATCAATTCATTTTTAATTTTAAATATAGCACCCTCTTTCTTTTATGAGAAAAAACCCTACAAGCAATTTAATAAAGCCTACATTTTTTTATTTCTATGTAGACATTGTGCTGTGCTGCTAACATGCGCTTGAACATTTTTAGATTCATTAAGTGCTGCTGAGCAGCATGCATGAGCGCTCCAACACGAAACATCCGTGGCATGTAAATCACCTCATAAGCAGGTGAATCTCATGCAAATGTGGTAGATAGAGCAATCTAGAAAGCAGATAGGCAGCTCTGTAGACCCCATGTAAGTGTCCTTAGTGTACAAGGAAAAATATCATGTGCAAGACTGTAGACAGAGAAAAGTGGCTGTAAAAATGGTGGTAGATAGACAGAAATGGCATACCACACACATGTATAAGCAAAACCATCCTGTGTGTGTGTGTTCCAAAAGTTACAGTAAATATATTAAAATAATTCTTTTAATTAATCTTAGCATGTTTGCATGGCATGCCACAGTGTGTAAACATGCCTTATATTAAAAAAAAATGGAAAAATCAATTATTAATGTCATGAGACAGAAATGTATTACAGGACTCTGCATGTAGTATCTACAATGGTGCACTGGTGCTGTTGCTAACATGGAAGGGCTTGAAAGTGTGTAGTATCCAGGTTGTGAGCACAGATCCTTATGCAAATAAGGCAGCAATACTGAATAGCATAATGGGGTAACCATGTCCACATATCCCCTCTGTGTAGGCAGATAACCATGTTGGTATCCATAGAGGAGGTAGCTAACATCAAGAGAGGGTGTGTCCAATAACTTCTAAGCTGCACCTGTTTGCATGGCTCACCACCTTCCTGAGCGTTGAAGTCTGGGAGGGTGTGCACACTGACTACTAAGCTTTGTTTACCTATGGGGTGCATGTTTACACCTGTTTGTGCAACGTGCTGCTGTGCTGAGCATGGAAGTTTGGGGGTGTGTGCACTGACTGCTAAGCAGTGTTTACTTATGGGGTGCATGTTTACAAGGTATGCCACAGTGCTCAGAGTATCTAAAAGGCCAATGATGTATTAATTGTTGTTGATCTTTGATTAACTTAAACTAGGGCCATTAAATGATGTCAGTGATATATTAGGCAGGTACAATGCATCATGGATAGCCAAGCACGCAGGCAGCACCTACAGTAGAGCACTATAAAGTATGCATAGTCCCTACAATCTGATTTTCCCCCATACTCTGCAGCATTGGAGTACAGACTGGGAACTTTAACAGAATTCTAGGGGCTGCTGCAGGTCTGTTACATTTGTATGTGTTAGATGCTGAAGTCAATGCTGCTGCCACTGCTGTTGCTGACAATAGGCCTAGGCAGAGAAGGAGGAGAGTGTTCAGGCCCAGGATAAGCTTCCAGGAGCTATATGAGCTAGTGATTGTAGAGCACTACATGGTGGACAGGAACATACTACAAGAACTCACTGAGCTCTGCCACCCTCAACTCAAGCCTAGAGCCAATAGAGGGGAACCCATCCCAGTGGAAACAAAGGTATGTGCAGCCTATAGGATAATAGCCACAGGTACCTTACAAAGACCAACTGGGGACATGATGGAGGTCTCACTAGCATCAGTGCCCTGGGTACTCCACCAGATCCTGGATGCCATGCTACCACATGCCAGTGAGCACATTTCCTTTTCCCTCACCCCTGAGGTGAGGCCAGTAATATGCAACACTTCAACTATGCAGCACACTACCCTGAGGTACCAGGTGCCAGAGAGTGTACTCATGCACACATCAAGGCACCACCTGGTGAGGAGGGTAGAATCTGCATCAACTGCAAGGCCACATAGGGCTGCCAACTGTCCAGAATTTTACTGGGCAGTCTAGAATTAAGGGACACTGTCACTGACATTGAAGAACACAAGAATATGTTTGACAGAGCATAATAATACTACAATCCCCTCGAGAGGAGTTTAACCAACACTTCTATTTTTCATGCATTTTGCTTTCATGTACATGTCAAGAATTTTTTACATGAAAAGTTGGCAACCTTATGTACCACTCCATCAACTGCCAGGTTGTGTGCAATTATCATGAATGTGTGTGCTGGCAGCCCTGGCAGCTATCACAACTCCCATATCTGGCATGCATCACAGCTGTACCAGATGTTTGCTGGGGGGGCATCCAGCAAGGCCATTTAGTTGGGGATGCTGGCTACACACTGGAACCATGGATTATGACACCCATCACAAATGCACACACGTCCATGGAAGAATGCCATAATGAGGCACATGCACAAACTAGAAACATCACAGAGCATGCGTTTGGGTTACTGAAGTTACAGTTCCTGTGCCTCAGTATATCTGGTGGAGCCCTGCAATACTCTCCAGCCACATGTGCACACATTTTCACAGTATGTGCCATGCTACGCAATATGATCCTGCAGAAGCAGCTGCTGCAGGATCAGCATAGGGAAGGGATACACAGCCCCCCACCAGTGTCTAGGTCACCACAGCCACAATCACAGTGGGACTAGGTGGAGGAGCCCCTTGATGATGTCCCTGTAGGCAGATGTAGAAATGCCCAGTATGCCCTGGCATTGGCTAAGAGACAACTATTTAGTTAGGTGTACAAAATGTCCTGCATTTTATACAGGTAAGAGTAATAGGAAGTTTAAGGACAGGATTATTGACCATAAGTCAGAAATATGGAGGAAAGTGGATACGGATGCCCTGTTTTGACATATTAGGAAGGTAGGTAAAGAGCATATTTTTCTTTTTAGAGTTATGGATATTATAATTAAAAAAAGAAAGGGAGGTGATTTAAACAATGCTATAGACATTTGTGAATATGAGCGGATTACGTGTTTAAATGCTGATTCAAGACCAGGTTTAAATACAGCTGTAAGTATTAAGCCTAAATAAAAAGAAAGCAAAACCATTTTGTAATGTCTTAAGTATGTTTATATATTTTTTATGTAGTTTTTTTTTTTTTATATAGAAGTTGGGCAGCCACAGTGGTGCAGCGGTTAGCATTGCCACCTCACAGCAAGTGGTTCTCCAGTTTGATTCTCGGCTGGGGTGCCTTCTGTGGAGAGTCTATATGTCCTCCATGTGGTTGTGTGGGTTTCCTCTAGGTGGTCCAGTTTCCTCCCAAAAATATGCTGTAGGTGGATTGGACACTCTAAACTGGTCCCAGGTGTGAGTGAGTGCCTTCTGTGGAAGGTTGGGCGCCAGGCTGACAAATCAACACTGTAAAACTCCACTGCCAATCATGAGCAGACATGTGATCTGCTGTGGTGACCCCTAAATGGGAAAAGCTAAAAGAAGAAGTTTTTTATATAGAAGTTCTTGTATGTAGAGCTCTTGTATAGTATTTAATATGTGGAGTCATTTATTGGATGCTTTCTTGGATTGGGTTGTGACAATTTTGAAATGTATAAGAGTCAATGATTTTGACACTGTTATACACACAGTGGAAGGGAATTTTCCCAAAAGCTTTGCAAATTTATATTAAACCTGCTTCTTCTGACTCAGCATGTCCATCATTTGGAATGGCATTGTTTATTGTTTTGACTATTGCTGCATTCCAATGGTTTACCTTTGTGCTGGTCCTGTTTTTCTTGTTTTATTGGTGGTGTAACATTACCAACCTCAGTCACATATTTAGTACAGTAGACAGCTGGGGAATGCTGTGGACATTTTGAGTGAAGTGCAGTATTGCAGAAATAGGGGTGGATGTTAATGTCTGTATTATACAAAATCTCGGATTGGAATACAGGTAGGTGTGGCCTGGAGTCATATTACAATGAGTGCAATTCTGTTGGCCCTTCATTGAAATGACCTGTTATCTATAAATATTAATACATACAGACATATACGTGTACATATCCGTCTGTAAGTATCTCTCTCTCTCTCTCTCACATGCAAAGTATACCTATTGCTATGTAGTGTCAAATATATATATATATATATATATATATATATATATATATATATATATGCCCCATATATCTACAGAACACATATACATATCATACTGAGTATATTTTTTTGGTTTTAGAGTTTGTACTGTTAATTGTTGCTTAGAGTTTTTCAGATCTCTGCTGAAACTGTTTTGTCCCACCCACCCTCTCTATTTGTGGCTTGTAGTTTTAAATTTGGTGGCTTTTGCAGTTGCCCGCCCCACTTTAGATTTGATCTGGGACACTCCCCCAGTCCCATCACTTTACCACATTCTACCTAATAAACTCTTTCTGCACTTGCTTTTAGTCCTTTTTAATTTAATTGCATTTTTTTAAACTGTGTTTGGTCTAATATTGCTACATACTCAAGTGTGCTAGCTTGCACTGCATGTGAATTGTTTTTACTGCTGTTTTAGCTACTTTTCTGTAAAAAAAAATACTGTAAGCCTGTTTCCTACCTTTCCTGTAACTACTGTAACAGGACTGTATGTAAGCTTCTGAGCCCCTCGAGCCTTTCCGTGTTGGACGGAAGCCTTCTAGTTTATCAGTGGGAGTGGTAAGCACTAGGCAACCTGTCTATCACATAAGGAGTGGTTCTGGACCAGAAATTGTAGTTATTGGCCATGTAGGCAATCTTTTCCATCTCTCTCAACTTTCTGATTTGAAAGCCTGCATTTGCACTTGTTTCTGTCCTGTAACTTGTCTAGTGCAGATACAGATTCTAAGTTTTAGCACTTAAATTTGCTTATTCGTGCTCAGCACTTGTTCAGAACTTGTAAGCACTAAATAAACTACTAATTACTATAGCACTCAACCTTCCTCATTACCTAGAGGAAAACAGTTTTTTGTACTTATTTTTCTCACTTGCTTAGAGAAAAACAGCTCTTGTACTCACTTTCCTCACTTATCTAGAGGAAAATAGTTTTTATTCAGGCATGTCCAAGGGTCAGCTCCCAGTGTTCTCTCCTGTATATCTGATGAATCTGGGCATTTTGAGGCAATGTAGAAATTGCTTCATGTACACAGACAACCCTCTCCTCCTACCACCCAACACTACAACCTGTGAGAGATGCACTTATCTAGCCAAACTGGAGGTAAAGCTCTCTCCAACCAAGACTGAACTTGACAGTTAAGAGAAGGTAAACATTTGCACCACACCGCACTCATCACTGTCTCACTAAATCTACACCACCAAAATCCACACACAGTAACACAAAAACATTTGCGGAGGCTGTCAATAATAATCTGTCTAAGCAACAAAGACCTCCAAAGCAGAAACGCAAGCAACCTCCATCCCCCAACACAACACAAAAGACACATAACCCACAGACTCAGTGTGCCACTCAACCAAGCCAATAAGGCAAAACAACGTACCCAGCACACTAGTCATAGGTGACTCTATAGTCAGGCACACTGATGTCCCACTCACCAGGCTAAACAAGGAGAAAGTTACTGTCAGCTGCCTGCCAGGTGCCAGGATCTGCCACATGACCCATGCACTCAGGTCACTCCACAAGTACAAATATGACTCTGTCATTGTCCATGTCAGTGTGAATGACCTAAGACGTACCTCCCTGGACTACATGAAAAGAGACATGGAAGAGCTCTCCGATCTTGTAGCCAAGGCAGGTATGACCCTAGCCTTGAGTAGCATTCTGCCACCGCCTAGAATGATACAGCAGTACAAGGGCAAAATGATTGACTTCAACAATTGGTTAAGCTTCTGGTGTCATTCTAAGGGGATCCAGTATCTGTCTGCTTGGGATGACATGGTCAACAGACCAAGATGCTTTGCCACAGACAGATGGCCTGCAACTGTTGCCCCTGGGATTCCGGATACTGGCTAAGGCTCTTGCCACCCCTATAGTGTCTTTTTTAGGCAAGGTTCAAATGACAAATTCACCACCGTAACAGGAACAGGCAAGCAAAAACTAAGGGTAATGCTACTCAATGCTAGAAGTCTAAATCTCAAAATTCACTTACTCGAGGCACTCCTTAAAATGGAGAACATCGATATATGTGCAGTGACTGAGACCTAGTTCAAGGCTCCAGAGAGCACCCCTGCACTACCAGGCTATAACTCATACCACACTTTTCGGCAATGTAACCTGGACTGAAACACCAAAGGCGGAGGTGTGTCCATATTAATTAAGGATATCCACACCTCCAAGCTAGTTGCTCAGTATAATGCAGCCGAGGTTATCCAAGTGCAACTAACTCTGGGCAAAACTGCAATCCAAATTGTAGCTTGCTACAGATCCCCCACCATGCCCCAGAATTCCCACTCCTCTTTTCTTGATGTACTGGAAAATATTAGGGTTCAACCAAACACCCTAATTATGGGTGACTTCAACAACTCCACCATTTACTGGAAAAATTACTCATATACCAACTCCTTAGCTCAACGCTTTCTGGAATTCATAAACTCCAATGCCCTGGATCAACTTATCCACATCCCCACCAGGGGCAACAATATCCTAGACCTAGTCATTACCAACATGAGTGACTGGTTATCCACATCTGAAGTTAACTCCTCATTGGTTCGATCCAACCATAAGCTAATCAGCCTTGATATCCACATCCCGCCCCCACCCCCCATTAAGGAAACCATGGTAAAAAATTTCTCCAAAGCCAACTTCATGCTTAAGACAGAAGTGGTGAACTTCATGACACCCATGCAGATGGACAATACAGTTACAACTGCTGAATCCTACACAAATGCACTCTATAAGCACTTACATGAGTGCATGGATCTTGCTATCCCAAACAGAACCAAGACGCTATCCTCCAAAAAAAAAGGAAGCCAATCTGGTGGTCCTCTGCCATAAACAAACTGTACAACAGAAGGAAGAAACTGTTGCAAAAGAAAGTAAAATCCCATGAGTGGAGGAGCTCCCTAGTCAGCCTCAGTAAGAAGCTGAGGTCCCTTATAAGATCCTCCAAAGCTAGCTACGAAAACAAAATCACCACTAATTCTAAGGATAACTACAAAGCATTCTATAGCTATGTCAAGAAAGTTGATGGCAACACCCAGATCTGCTCTGAGTAACAGCACAATGGCACAAAAATTACAGAACCAACTGATGCTGCCAACATCCTAGCAGATAGGTTCAGTGCTAACTTTACCCTCCCACCCCCTAAAGGGCCCATATCTATACAGGAAGAATGCAGAGTCCCTGTAATCCCAACTATGCAGGTAAAAGCTGCACTGTCTAAAGCCAAAAACACAGCATCCATGAGACCGGACAACATCGCAGGCTGCGTTTTACATGAACTTCAGAACGAACTGACTCTCCACTTAAGCACCATGTTCAATAATAGCCTCACATCAGGCATTGTGCCCACTGAATGGTGCAGAGCAACAGTTATCCCACTCCACAAAGGGGGAGCCACCACTGATTCCAGGAACCATCGCCCTATTAGCCTGATGAGCCTGGTCTGCAAGGCCATGGAACGTATCATCATGGAACTCATAAACAAAGACATAGGTAACCTTCAAACTCTGGATCTCAGCCAGTTCGGGTTTGTGAAAGGCAGATCATGCCTCCTGAACCTGATCGACTTCTTTGAGGCAGTCACCAAAGCCGTAGATGAGGGTAAGGTGGTTCACACAGCCTATCTTGACCTCGCCAAGGCTTTCGACACCATCCTCCATTCTGGAATTATAGCTAAACTCACTAAACTAGGTATAAATCCCTACATCACAAGATGGGTTGCCAACTGGCTTACTGACAGAACCCACACTGTAAAAGTTGCAGACTCCAAATCTGACCTCAAACTAGTGACAAGTGGAGTACCACAGCGTTCAGTCCTGGGACCTCTCCTGTTTGGTATCTACTTCTCTGAAGTACAGGCTAACACAGAAGGCCTCTGGCTAACGAAGTTCACACATTACTGCAAACTAGGAGCCATAGTCAAGTCCCCAAATGATGTGGGCGTCTGACAGAAGGGCCTCGCTGAGACAGATGCCTGGTGTCAGAGCCATGGCCTCAAACTCAATGCCAAAAAGTGCAGTGTCAACCCCTTTGGTAAAAACTCTGTACCCATGAATTACCACATAGGCAGCAATCTACTTGACACCGAATGTGTGATAAAAAACCTTAGGACCCAGGTGGACAGTAGTCTCTCCTTTGATAGTCACATTGCCACAGTAGTCAGGAAGTCCTTCTACGTGGCACACCTCATCATAAAAGGGCTCTGATCCAGGAAAAAAGAGGTCATTGTTCCCCTCCACTCTACACTCATTAGACCCATTATAGAGTACAATGCCCCTTTTGGAATGTACCTCACAAGACATCTGCAGCAGCTGGAAAGGCTACAGAAGTATCTCACAAAGCCTACACTGACCGTCGCAAAAAACTCCAGCTTTACTCCGTAGCATATCTCCTACTCCGAGGTGATCTCTGCCTAAAACACACACACACACACACACACACACACACACACACACACACACACACACACACACACACACACACATGCGCGTGCACACACACATACATACACACAGTGTAAGCAAAGAGTGAGAATGGTAGAGTGAGAGCAAACGAGATCTGTGGCAGCCACAAACACACTGAGAGTGAAGAATGAGAGCAAATGAGCGAGCGATCCCACACACACTGCCTTATTTAGAAATGAAATTGACACAACACCCACATTAGGAATACAATACAAAATGCTTTGCAGGCTCTAATGTATGAAGGAAAAAACTGTGACTATGACCCAGGTGCCCAGGTTCATTAAGCTGTTTGGGCAATGAAGAAGAAATCAGTTGAAATAGAAGTCACCTTCTGATGGAAACTCACACATCTCAAAGTGGGACAGCAGTGCTATGATGAGCTTCAACAGGCACTTCTGATGTATGGTAAAGGCCCGGTGTCCCTGCAGGCATGGAGATCATGGCATGTATACTAGCTTGGCAAGTAGCAGATAACTTTGTTGTCAAAACTGACATGTATTTGGTGCCACATGCACGTCCAGATGGTATTCCAAATGATGCCTTGTCAGGTGCATATGAAACTACAGTGGCAGGAGAGAAGGACATGAAGAAATAAATACAAATTGCCCAAAAATGGTGGCTTATATCAGCTGTACTATTTTCCACGGTTTTTTTGGCTACAGAATGTAAGGGAACATGCCTAATGCCTGCATGGGAGGTCCATCAACATCCAAAAAAAAAGAATGTGCATGCTCACCATGCACGGTACAAGTGAATCTTCTGTAAGGAAATGTAAAGGAGGTTATACTGTACTGTACCCTTTGCTTTCCTTTGCACTTCCTTACAGAAGTTTCACTTCTACCACGCGTGATGACTACACACATTTATTTTTTCTAGAACATTCAATAAAACGATCTGCACTGCCTCGACTGATTATCTGTTTTGCCTATTTTCTTTGACTGTCTGATTCTATCCTGCAAGTTGGCGAGGTTGCCTAAGTAAGTATTTTTATTTATGTCTGTATTTATTTATTTATTACTTATGTCACTGTATTTATTTGCTTTCCTACGATGTTCCTGAAGCCACTATCTAGCTTGGTCAGTGTTGATGTTAAATAACTTCTAGATAGTTAAATGTCATTCAAAAAATGATGCTTCAATCAAAAGTTAGTGAGCCACTGAGATGGCCTGTGAAATATTTTTTTCCATAATTGGCCTGCGAAATGTGTGATTATGATATTTACGCATATTTACTGTTATAACAGATATATCTGCATTGTTTGTATTTACATACTAGGTATGAATGAGAAGTGTTCTACCATTATGCAGGCTGTCATTTCATATATTGAAATGTTGTATAGAGTCCATCTGGATAAAGATACTGCCAACAAATATTAATATGACATATAGCCAGAATTCGACATAAAAATATATCATATTTTCTCAGTTACTAACTACCTTATTTAGGTTGGTAGCCTTCCCTTAACTCACCGTTCCTATGAAATGTTGTTTCTGATTGTTTTTTTTAGTCTTCTGAGCAGTCTTTGTTTAAAGGTTGGACTGTAATCGTCTCTTTTCACTCTCTCTTCTTTAAAAAATGGAACTAAACAGTCTCTAACCACTTTCTTTACTTAGTTTTCATAACCACTGTATCCAGGTCCTCCTTGATTGCTTTGAAGTGAAGGTGCAGATATTTTAATAAAAAAAAAAATTAAAGAGCTCCTTCAAATCAGATTACTAAGCTTAAAGATATTTCCAATCTCCTTCTAGTATATGCCCAGAAATGGTAAAACGTTTCTCTTCGGTGTGAGATTGTAGCCACAGTTTATTTCATCCTCCAAAGAGCACTAAAGTAGCATCTCAGATTACCTAATCTAGTTTTCAGTTGATCAGACCAACATAAAATGTAGAACCTGATTTATTGTTATGTTGGAAAAAGCAATTTCTACAGCAGTGATACAAAATAGTCAGAAACTGGTATGCTGCCATTATGGCCTTCTGCCTACTTTTCCTGAATACATAGGGTTAAGCCATGTATCACTAGAAGTATTTTTCTGAGCCTACTGTCATTCACATCAGAAAAATACTACATTCCAGACAAATTCTTACTAAGTAGAGAAACAAATGAAAAAAGCTGTCCAGAGCTTTATTGCACACTGTTATAAAAAATGTAGTAGGTTACACTGAACAGTAGGGAACTGCTTTGCAGCTGCAAAAAACTACATTATTACAGATCCGTCCATCACACCCATGGCATCAAACTGAAAAAAAAAGAAATATCTCAGCAACAATGGCATTACTGAAACCAATACTACTTTCATTAAAACACAAGACATTTTCATTTTTCTGTGTGGAGAAATGTCTCCTACCCCTGTAAAAAGAGGGGTTGTGCTTCTTACACTCCTGAATTTATATCATTTGCTCTGAGTTTGCTTCATCATGGTAAACATGATGCTATCCATCTCATAAGATCCCTTAACAAGGTGCAGAACGTTATTATTAGTGCTGAATCTTACCTGGCAAAACATATCTCAGTCAGTAGCGGTACTCCTACTGAGCATGGCATGACAGCAGGAACACTGGTCTGTCTTAAAAAACAATGACCTGAGAGTGTTAGCAGAGGAGTTTTCTAGTAATGGAGTAACATAGGGTTCAATACTTGAGCTGCTTGATTGATTGATTTATGTCTTAACATAAAGCATTGTGGTGCAGCTGGATGGGAAAGTACACTTGTTTGCTGATGACATAATAATCTGCATCAGGCATGATGTGCTTTGTGGAGTAAAACTAAGAAGGGACTTGGAGGAGTATTCAAAAGCATGGATGAATAACCAGTACAAAAAGCTGAAAAATAATGAGTCTGGAAAACAACGGTTTAAGAGAAGAGAACACAGTGAGGCAGAGAAGAATAGAAAATGCAACATAATCATTACAGTTGACTTGAATAAATGCCAGTGCAACAAAGAGGCTGTTTAAAACATGATGAGACCTGTTGTGTGAAGTCAGAACACCCTGACACATTAAAAGAAGGATGTTACTCTCTTATACTGACAGTTGATGAAACCGATAATCAGTTTCAGAAAAGTATATAGTCATGATGAAAGCAGTGTCATGAAGTATTTTTCTCTAGGAAAAAAAAAAGAAACAAAAAAGAAAATTCACAAAATTATATGACTGTATGCTGTGTTTAAGGTGTAAGTCAATCATGATGCCTTTTTATAAACCTGTAAACAAGTCTCAAAACTGCAGGCAATAATAACTTAAGGACTTAAGGGCCACAGAGCTGTAGTGATTTAGGAACTAAGACTAATAAGCAAGACTGCATAAACAAGTGAACACACACACACACACACACACACACACACACACACACACACACACACACACACACAGACACACACACACACACACACACACACAGACACACACACACACACACTCACACACACACACACACACACACACACACACACACACACACACACACACACACACACACACACACACACACACACACACACAGACACACACACACACACACACACACACACACACACACACACACACAGAGACACACACACAGAGACACACACACACACACACACACACACACACACACACACACACACACACACACACACACACACACACACACACACACACACACACACACACACACACACACACACACACACACACACACACACACACACACACACACACACACACACACACACACACACACACACACACACACACACACACACACACACACACACACACACACACACACACACACACACACACACACACACACACACACACACACACACACACACACACACACACACACACACACACACACACACACACACACACACACACACACACACACACACACACACACACACACACACACACACACACACATATAAATGCTCACATAATGCCTTTGAAGCTGTACACATCAAAAACAGGAACAACAAATGTTGTAAAGAAGGTACATCTGGCATAAAATAATCTAGATATTTGATTAGCATAGCATGCATATTGAGTATGAGATAACTCCTTCAACTCAATTTTCAGTTTTGCTTACCTGTATTTCATTGAATCCAGCCTCCTCTCCACCATGCTTCATTTCCTAGTCTCATGTCACACCTGCTTCTGATACTGCATGCCCAAACACCTCATTATCCAGAAAAAAACACATTTAGCATAATCCTCTTTTCCCTTCACTTACCATCAAAATGTTACACCTTTTTAGTAAGTTATTTACCATCAGCAGTAAGTTCAGTAGACTTCCATCCACGCAATTACATCAGTGCTGACAGAGAGGTAGCTGGGTGTGCACAATTTATGATGGAGTACAAATTAATGAGGTTAGCTACTCCTGTCTCTGAAAGTAGTGACTTTCTGTCAGACCAAGCTGTAGTTAAAGCATAAGAATGACTGTGGATATTGTGTACACTGAATCACATTGATTCAGTGTCTTTCTTTAATCAAATAACAACAGTCACCCTGCTTCTTTGGCAGCAAATTAAACTCCATCTCTGTTAAAATACCTTAACATTTCAACAGCAATAGATTTCACCTCAAGACAGATGTTACAATGAATAAAGTATGCAGCACACTAACCCCACGATTTAATAAATTCCATGTAGGCACAGTGCAGCACCTACGTGGAATGTTAAAATATCCATGTGCATGGTTCCCCCTTGACAGCGCACCATGCATATGGTGTATTGCCAAGGGAAAGCTGAGGAACACGGTTCTTGAATCAGTGTAGGGAGTGTTCATAGGTTCATAGGTTCATAGGTTCATAGGTTCATACTAGGCTATCTGCCCTAGGGCATTTATAAGCCTAGCCAGAGTGTGTATGGCTTTCGCCACCTATATTAAATTAATTTTGCTATGCCCTTTTTCAAGGTTAGTATACTGTGCCTCTGTCTAACAGTGATACAGAAGTGATACCCGGGGTAAACATACGATCTCCCATCCACTCATCAAGATTCCTCTTGAAGAGAGTCAATGAGGGACTCTGCCTAACCTGGACTGGGATTTTATTCCAGAGTGAAGGGAGCCTCTGGGTTATGAATCCGTCCCTCCAGCATGTCCTATTTATTTCAGTGCTGAGGTTCAAGTCTCTCAAGCACGTAGCTCGATGGGATTTGGATTTTCTGAGGTGCAGCATGTCCATTAATTCCGGGTTGGACATGGCTTTATACGTCAGGCACAGATCGCCTCTGAGCAGGTGGTATGCCACTGAGTAGAGCTGGAGTTTCTTTAACCGGGCAGCATAGGACATCTGTTTGAGCCCCTTGATCCTCTTGGTGAGGTACTTTTGGGGTCTTTCCAGTTGCTGTAGGTGTCTGGTAAGGTACATCCCAAAGGGGCATTGTACTCAATTATGGGCCTGATGAGGGATGAGTAAAGAGGCACGATGACCTCCCCTGATCTAGATGTGAATCCCATCATGATTAGATGGGCTATATAAAATGTTTTTCTAACCACTTTGGCCACGTGGTTGTCAAATTAGAGATTGCTATCAACTTGGGTCCCCAGGTCCCTAATTACTTCTTCTGTACTTAATGGATTACCACCTATGTAGTAATTTGTGGGCACTTTGTTTTTGCCAAAGGGGATGACTATACACTTTTTGGCGTTTATCTTGAGGCCATGGCTCTGGCACCAGTTGTCTGTTTCTATGAGGCCCTTTTGGAGGATTCTTGTGTCGGCTGGAGAGTCTACTATGGCGCCCAGTTTGCAGTCATCTGCGAACTTGGTCAGCCACAGTCCTTCCATGTTGGCCTGTACCTCTGAGAAATATATACCGACCAAGAGAGGTCCCAGGACTGAGCCTTGTGGGACGCCACTTGTAACTGGTTTGGAGTCTGACATGGCTCCAGCTATTCTAACCAAGTGGGTTCTATCCTTGAGCCAGTTTGCAACCCATCTAGTGACATAGGGGTTTATGTTTAAGCTGGTGAGCTTATCTATAATGCCCGAGTGGGGTATTGTATCAAAGGCTTTTGCGAGGTCCAGGTAGGCTGTGTGGACCACCTTCCCCTTGTCAATGGCCTTGGTGAATGTTTCAAAGAAATCAACCAGGTTCAAGAGGCAGGATCTGCCCTTAACAAAGCTGAAATGGGTAGGATCCAGTGTCTGCAGGTCCCCAATATCTTTATTTATAAGGTCCATGATGATCCTTTCCATAGCTTTGCAGACCAAGCTAGTGAGACTTATGGGGCGATAGTTTCCAGGATCCGTTGAGGCACCACCTTTGTGGAGAGGGACCACTGTTGCTGTATGCCACTCTTTGGGTACATATCCTGTAGTAAGGCTGAGATTGAACAGTAGTTTTAGGTTTGGGTTTAGCTCTTCTTGGAGTTCATGTAGGACACAGCCCGGGACACCGTCTGGTCCCATTGATGCTGTGTTTCTTGCTTTGGAGAGGGCAGCTCTTACCTGAGCATCTGAGATGTCAGGGGGGCAGCACTCTGCTGGGAAAGATATTAGCCCTTTTAGTGGGGAGGGGGGGGGAGAAGTTTGCGCTGAACCTGTCAGCTAGGATGTTGGCAATGTCTGTGGGTTCAGTGTATTTTTTGTCATTTTGGACTAATTCTGAGCATATCTGGGAATTCCCACCCAGGTTCCTAACATAACTAAAGAAAACCTTGTGATTATCCTTAGTGTCCTGTGCATTATTTCTCTCGAAGCTGGTCTTAGACGATTTTATGAGTGCCCGTAGTTTTTTGCTAATACTGATCAGAGATGCCTTCCCTTTTTGGGATTTTGCTCTATCATGTAGTAGCTTCCTCCTTCTATTGTATAGCTTGTTTATGGCTGGGGTCCACCAGACAGGACATCTGCCTTTGGAGGATTGGGTCTTGGTTTTATTTGGGATTGCATGATCCATGCGTTCCTGAAGGTGTTCATAGAATGCGTTTCTAAAGGATTTTGCGGTCTGGGCCGTATTATCCACAGGCCTGGGGGCTTTGAAGGACTCCACCTTGGTTTTGAGGAGTGTGAAATTTGCTTTAGAGAAGTTTTTCACTGTGGTTTTCTGGGCATGGGGTGGGGTCGGGATGTGAATATCCAGTGAGATTAGTTTATGGTCTGATCTTACCAGTGAGGGATACACTTCTGGTCTGGAGCATAGAGTACCCATGTTGGTGATGATTAGGTCCAGTATATTTTCCCCTCTTGTGGGAGTGGTAACAAGTTGTTCCATAGCATTTGAGTTTATAAATTCTAGGAACCTTTGAGCTAGGGTGCTGGAGCTAGAGTAATGCTCCCAGTCTATGGTTGGGAAGTTGAAGTCACCCAATATAATGGTGTTTGGAGAGACCTTCATATTTTCCAGTGTTCTCAGGAAGGCCGAGTGGGGTTCCTGGGTTTGGGAGGGTGGTCTGTAGCAGGCTATAAACTGGAAGGCAGTTTTACCCACTGTTAGTTGCACATGGATAGTCTCTGATGCTTCTTGCTGTGCCACCAACCTGGAGGTGTGGGTATCTTTGACGAATATTGATACTCCCCCTCCTTTTGTGATTCGGTCCAAGTTTTGGGGACGAAAAGCATGGTATGAGGTATAACCTGGTAGTGCTGGGGTGCTCTCGAGAGCCTTGAATCAGGTTTCTGTTACTGCACAGATATTGATGTTCTCCATGTTAAGGAGAGTTTCGAGTGCGTGCATCTTGAGGTTTAGACTTCTGGCATTGAGTAGCATTACTCTTAGTTTCTTATCCCTTGTGATACCTATGGAGGTGGGTTTGTCTTTTGAGCCTTGCCTAAAAAAGGCACTATGGGGGTAGCAAGAGCCTTTGCCAATATCCAAAAGCCCAGGGGTGACAGGTGCAAGCCATCCCTAGCGAAGCATCGTGGCTTGTCGAGCATGTCATCCCAGGCTGACAGGCATTGGATCCCCTTTGAATGACACCAATACTTAAGCCAATTGTTGAAACTGATAATCTTGTCTTCATACTGTGGCATCATTCTTGGTGAGGGTAAGATGCTACTCAAGGTCAGGGTCATACCGGCCTGGGCTACATGCTCAGAGAGCTCCTCTATGTCTCTTTTCATGTAGTCCAGGGAGGTATGTCTCAGGTCATTCACACCAGCATGGACAATGACTGAGTCATATTTGTACTTGCCTTGGAGTGACCTGAGTGCTTGTGTTATGTGACGGATCCTAGCGCCTGACAGGCAGCTCACCGTGACCTTCTCCTTGTTCAGCCTGGTGAGTGGGACGTCAGTGTGCCTGATGATAGAGTCACCTATTACAAGTGTATCAGGCGTGTTGTTTAGCCTTAAGGGCTGTGACTGTTAAGCACACTGGCTTTGTGAGCTATGTGTTGCACGTGTTTTGTTTTGGGGTAGCGGTTGCTTGGGTGTCTGCTTTGGAGGTCTCTGCTGCTTAGGCAGATTTTTATTTAGAGCCTCCAAGTATGTTTTTGTGTGTTTATGTGTTTGGTTTGCTGTCGTGGTAGGTCTATGTGAGACTGGAATTGTAGTGAGTGTGGTTTCCTTCTCCTCCTGACTGGTTACACCAGTACTGAGTTGAGAGAGCTTAGCTTCCAGTTTGGCTATATGGTTGCATCTCTCACATGTGTTGGAATTTGTTGGGAGGAGGAGAGGGTTGTCTGTGTACATGAGGCAGTTGTAACATTGCCTCAAGATTCCCAGATTCACCAGCTGGACTGAAGAGGAGATTGACAACTGACCTTTGGACATGCTAGAATAGTATTGGGAATTTCTTTATAATTGAAAAAAATGGCCAATGGGGAGCAAGGTACTCCAGGGGGAGTTTGTGAGGGTGTAGTGCTTTTAATTTTTTAGTGCTGACTTATATAATTGCTTTAGTGAGCAAGTGCCAGGTAACTTAAATGCAAAAATGACAAACATTAACTTTCTTTCAAGTTAAACAAGGAAATAAGTACAGTAAGCAATGCAGATATCACTAGGGATCCACAGAAGTGCTGAAAAGCCGCGTTTTAGGTGAAATTAGCTTTTCAGGGAAATAACAAGCATACAAACAAAACTAGATTCAGCAGGCCTGGATCTAGTCTATGCTACAGCAAACAAGGTGTACCAATTTCAGTAAGATACAGTTCAAATATTCAGGCACTATAAACCTTTAACCAGAAATTCCCAGCTCAGAAGGGCAGAGTCCAGCCTCTTCTCCCACAAGAGTGCAGACCATGAACCTTCTTAATGTAAAATAACTGGCCTGAAGCCCAAGTGCTTAAACCAGAACTAATACACTTTTAGAATAACAGACACTGAGCCCTCAATCAGCAGTTCCCAACTTAGAAGGATGTAAGCTACCTGTCCTGCCACCACAGTGCAGCCCACAGACCTTCCTAATGTAAAACAACTGGTCTAAAGCCCAAGTGCTTAAACTAAAAGGCTTAGAATAAGTTACACCAAGCAGTAATAAATACAATTGAGTACTTTTAAGATGAAGCAAAATCAAAATAAAGTAGGAAAAAACACAAATACAGTAAAGCAGATACATTTTTTTTTTGTCAGCAGATGAGTAAGACATTCCCTGCATTGTCCAATTGTATTATTCCAACATTATTTTTTTTAAATGCATGTTTGAGTGGTGTGACATGTAGCACAGCAATGCTAAGTGGCACCTAGACACCTGCAAGACAGCTAGAAATAGAAACCAGATGCATTTATTTCCTATAATATCATGTCTAAGGGTAGCTGAGCATGTTTGGGTGGTGCAGCATGATGCTCATCAGTGCTTATAGGTACCTCAAAGGTATATGTAAAGGTATAGCAGAAATTCACTTATCCATGTAGCTAAATGGGTAGAGTTACTGCCTCATGTGTAGTAGGTCCAGGATTTCAGTACATGGAAGAGAAAATAAGCATTTATTTTTGAAATATAAATTATGCCAATTATTTTACATTATGGCCTGCTGCTCTCCGCTAAGCTCTGCTAAGACCTGCTAAGCACCACATAAACATGCAGATGTCTGGAAATGTTTATGCACTGCTTGGCTGGTTTGTGCACTGCTAAGCACTGCTAAGCAAATGGGTTCTGCAGGTTTTCACCCTGGTCAGCTCAGCTGCACTGGTTTCTGTGCTGCTAAGCGACATGGCACTTTTTTAAATGTTGCTCACTGGTGAGTAATGGTTGAAAAACAGCCTACATTAAGCCCAATAAGGAGAAATAGAGCAGAATCCATTGGAGTTCTGTCTCTGAAGGATACTATGGCAGACATTGGTGAGGGTTTGTGCTTTCAGGCACAGCATTGGGGCATTCTCGAGTCCAGAGTCATGGTTGGATTCCTAGTAAAAAAAACATGATGACTGGCTGCTGCAGGGAGGTTTCCAGGGCTCAGACTGTAAGGTGGATGCCTAGGACTGGCTGGCAAGGGAACTCATCAGTGCTACTGGTATCCTCCACACATGTGAGCAGTGTGGTCATCACCATGATGACCTGAAGAAATGAAAGGGGGATCTCATGGACACCTGGGTCCAAGAAGCTCTGGCAGGGAATACCCCACAAGTATGTAAATCACTTTACCTCTGTTTCACCAATATCTAATCTGAATGCCTGCTAAAGTGGTATGCATAATGGTGTGCTTCTCTCCCAACAACTGCAGAGGAGAGAGCTCACATCAAGGTACATGCTGGGTGTTTGGCCAGGTTGTACTGTGAGTGCGATGAGTACAGATGTATTATGCTAACTGTAATGAAATAAGCAAGAAAGAGTAAAGCACTAACTGCAATGAAGTATATACAGTAAAGTTTGTATTGCAATAAATATTGGCTTAGAGCTGTAGGGCAATAAATGAATAATGACAACTGTTGTGCAATAAAAACTCGAAACAATACCAGAAACTGTATTAAAGTATATACAATAAAGTATGCAGTGCATTAAGTGTGAAATTGGAGCTGTTTAGCAATAAATGAATAATGCCAACTGTTCTGCAATAACACATGAACCAATACCAGTAACACCAAGGTAAATTGTGTACATCAGGATTGTTTTGTTATAACCATCACAGTTCAGCTTTATGCATTCAAGCTGTAAGGTCAGGTGCTGCAGACAAGTATAACACTGTAATAGCTGTAGAATGCAAATATAATTGGCTGCCAAATGTATTGTGTAACACATACTGTACCATTCAAGGCTGTTTCTAGGCCAATATTGTTTACATAATGCTCTGTGATCCCCTACCAGCAGGTAAGCAAGGTACATGGGTGAAGTAGCCCACTCTATGATCTGATACTGTTTGTTGACTTCACAGATATGTCAACCCACAAACAATATACTGTGTACACCTGCATTCTATATACTAATGTATAGATTACATACTATCTCTGTCAAGCTTGTATTTCATGCATGTGTGTTCTACTGTCACTGCAGTCTGCTACTTTCACAGTGTGGGTTCTGTCAGTGAGCCAGTTGGCAACCCATCTTGTGACATAGGGATTTATACCTAGTTTAGTGAGTTTATCTATAATTCCAGAGTGGGGGGTGGTGTCAAAAGCCTTGGCAAGCTCTAGAAAGGCTGTGTGAACCACCTTACCCTTGTCTACAGCTTTGATGACTGCTTCAAAGAAGTCTATCAGGTTTAGGAGACATGATTTGCCTTTTACAAACCCGAACTGGGTGGGATCCAGAGTTTGGAGATTACCAATGTCTTTGTTTATAAGTTCCATGATGATACGTTCCATGGCCTTTCAGACCAGGCTCGTCAGGCTAATGGGGTGGTAGTTCCCATGGTCCATGGTGGCTCCCCCCTTGTGAAGTGGGATAACCATTGTTGCGTGCCATTCAGCAGGCACAAAGCCTGAGGTGAGGCTATGATTGAACATGGTACTTAGGTGGGGTGCCAGTTCGTTTTGTAGTTCATGTAGAACACAGCCTGGGATGTTGTCTGGTCCCATGGATGCTGTGTTCTTGGCTTTGGAGAGTGTGGTTTTTACCTGTGCAGCCGTGATTACAGGAACTTTGCATTTTTCCGGTATAGAGATGGGCTCTTTAGGGGGTGAGAGGGGGGTAAAGTTAGCAATGAACCTATCTGCCAGGATGTTGGCAATATCAGTTGGGTCTGTATATTTAGTGCCATTGTGCTGTAACTCAGAGTAGATCTGAGTGCTGCCATTCAGATTCTTGACATAGCTATAGAATGCTTTGTGGTTGTCTTTAGAATCAATGGCGATTTTGTTTTCATAACTAGCTTTGGAGGATTTTATCAGGGATCGCAGCTTCTTACTGAGGCTGACTAGGGAGCTCCTCCACTCGTGGGATTTTACTCTCTTTTGCAAGAGTTTCTTCCTTCTTTGTACAGTTTGTTTATGGCAGGGGACTACCAGATCGGCTTCCTTTTTTTGGAGGATAGCATCTTGGTTCTGTTTGGGATAGCACGATCCATGCACTCATGTAAATGCTTATACAGTGCAATTGTGTAGGATTCAGTAGTCGTAACTGTATTGTCCATCTGCATGGGTGTCATGAAGTTCACCACTTCTGTCTTAAGAAGCATGAAGTTGGCTTTGGAGAAATTTTTTGCCATGGTTTCCTTAATGGGGGGTGGAGGCAGGATGTGTATATCTAGGGTAATTAGTTTATGGTTGGATCGGACCAATGAGGCATTGACTTCAGGTGTGGAACACCGGTCACTGATATTGGTAATGACTAGATCTAGGATATTGTTGCCCCTAGTGGGGGTGTGGATAAGTTGATCCAGGGCATTGGAGTTTATGAATTCCAGAAAGTGTTGAGTGAAGGAGTTGGTACATGAGTAGTTTTCCCAGTTAATGGTGGGGTAGTTGAAATCGCCCATTATTAGGGTGTTTGGTTGAACCCTAATATTTTCCAGTACATCAAAATTAACACATCTGACAACTTTTGAACTCAGGCCCCTCTCATCTACAGCCCACTGAATTAACCCACCAGACCAAACAGATCTGATGTACAGCAGGCGTTTCCAGGAAAACATACTGATTGCCACTTATAGTCATTAGGCATGCAACTGAAATAAAAACTACTGACAAAAATGGGAATGTACCTTGGACTCTGGTGCAGTAATATACCAGTAGAGAGCCAAAGACATAATAATGGATGTAAGTGAGGCCTGTGATAGCAAGTATATGTGCCCTTTTATCAGCAACTTGTGGAAAGACACATGCTAAGGCAGCAATGGCAAATTGCATGTACAACAGGGACCCTGGTGCAGAAAAGCATCAATATAAAGCCATGCACATACTGATGGATGTAGAAATGTTTCTCAAAGCCTGTATATGTGCACATATATCTTGTAAATCTACACGTTTTTGCTGTAACTCAGTGTTGCAGTCTGTGAAATGCCTTGCATGCAGTACGTTTTGCCACACACAGTCCTGGGCTCAAATCCAGTTTTGTCTTGCAGTTCAATTACATTCTTGTGAAGACAGCAAGTAATGACTGAGTCATGCAATCCAAATCCACACAGGTTACTGCTAGTTAATGAACTGCTACACAGTTTTGCAAGTCAGAGGCCTACAGGTAAGGACAAACTGCACATATCCATATAGCCTACATATATGTTGCCTACTACTCAGTTATTGGCACTGTTGCATAACAGATGTACTTTAATCACATGTCTCAATTGGACTGTACAGGGTACCCTTACCCTAGATCTGCTATAACACCAGGGCTGCCACAGCTGCCACAGTTACATGTACAGCTTGCTGTTCTCAAAAGTGTCCACACACCCACTATGTGTGCTAGGCTGCTGCAGCAGCATCTACATCCAGTAGCATACACAGCTCCATGTAAAGGTAGCTGCTGCAGACCTACCATAACTTCCAACCCCCTACATATTCTAATGGATATGAAGTCTGACACTCAAGTGTGTCTCTTTTCTTACTGACCTAATACCACAATGTTTGCCAGTGAGCTACCACATGACCATTATGTCATGGGACACTGGCTACACAAATGAGGCAAGACTGTGGATATACTCCATAAATCTATACAGTTGACAATTATGATACCTACCCTCTGGGATGTTGGACTCTCCACACCTCAGTGATGTGCATCTGAACAACTAAGAAAGGGGCCCAGGTCTACATGAAGGCCTTATATATTGTACTGTAGTGGCATGTCATTTCATCTGTTCTGGCTGGAATTAGCAACTCTAAGCCTCAGATTGGTGCAGAGGATATTACCTGCTAATGAGCAGTACCTTAAAAAGGCAAGCAGCTGTTCATGGGAAACAGCTCTGTTTGAAACTTTACTCACATGGAGACTAGATTTCAAAAGGTATACTGGAAGCAACTCCAGCAGGTAAGGGTGTGAATGGGAGGAAGGAGATTTGGGGAATAGAGATTCTAACAGTAAGCCTGCCTTAGATCTAGGGTAATGATGTGTCAGTGATACTCTTCTGTCCTTCACCTACAAGCATGCCTCTCAACTGTCCCTGAGTTTTAATCACATCTCAGCTCTGTCCCTGTCAATCCCTCCTACAACTGTTGGCTGTTGTAGGAAAGGTAATGGATTACACATAATACATAATGACAATGAGTAAAGGCTTACACTGCTGTAACATCAAACAATGTACTGCAATTCAGTCCCCTCATTCAGTCACTGTCTCACATACATAGTTCTAGCATTTTAAAAGTGTCCCTGAATGTCCTTGATGTGCTCTGGCTAAGTCCTTTTTTTCTGTTGACATATGTCCCTGTTTGGTTGACGGCTATGCTTAACATACCTGTCAACTTATTACAGCTTGAAACCACAATAAAGCCATAATTTATGGGGGGGGGGGGGCATAAATGCCCAGACTCAGCAACAGTGTTTAAGTATTTGTCAGTGATCCACAAGTTTGTGTGAAAATAACCACAATAATGAGGCAAACATCCTCACATTCTGCAAACATCTGTATAAGTGAGACGTATGATGACTATAGGGAATATATATGCAGGTTTGCATTGTTGTCTGTCATTGTGGCACACTGGTATTGCTGGACTGTCCCCATATAGTTGTAATAGCACACTGTTACCTGTCTGGCAGTGGCCATATGACATATTAGTGGGAGTTCACTCATAGGGAACACACCACAGTGGACTGCACTGCTGGGTGTGGGAACATACAGCAGAATCGTTCATGGCACACAGGGACATACCCCAGTATTGCTATTATCTTGGTGTTATCCAGATACACAGAGTGTTGTCAGACTGTGGGGGTATGACGTACAAGGGAGCAGTGGATAGTGCAGGCCATTATGGGTGTGCTGGATCTGTATAGAGTGGATGTCCATGTATTTGGTCCTGTAATGTGTTCCTCTTTTGTTGTCTTTCAGGAAACATGTACTGCAGAAGACATGCCCTCTTCTCAGAGGCAGAGAATGACATATTAGTTGAGAGACTGAGGCAGCACCATTGCATCTTGTTGTCCAGTGGGAGGCATAATTGGAAGCAGCAGGCAGCATTATGGGCAGGCCCTGTGTGGGATGTCAATGAGATTGGCAGACAGGACAGGACCTATGAGCAGGTCCAACACCAGGCCATACACATGCTGAATGCTGCACGATGAAGGGCAGCTGATGTTGTCAGGGATTGTGCTGCCACCGGTGGGGGGCCTGCAATAGTGCTGCCACCGGTGGAGGGCCTGCAATAGAACATCCATTCACAGCCACAGAGGAATTCCTGGTGTAACTAGAAACACACAACAGCTCCCAGGCATCCACCACACTATACATCGTGCAGGTGGGTGCCACAGTGTCCACAACAGAGGACCGTCCAGGTAAGCATACTGTGTTCACCAGTGTAATGCTGTATTAGTCATTGTGAAAGGCTGTACATACCTGTACATAGGTGTTAGGTTTATCTGCACTAGAGAGGAGTTAGGATTTACACAAAGTTGTGCACACATACTCAGGATGTCAGCAATACAGCCAATATCACAAAAGGTACAGTACATGTGGGTATATGCACATATTACCTTGTAGTGCTGAAACATTTGGTGGTGCTGACAATACCTCTCACTCACCTTTTCATAGGTCCATCAGAAGTGGCCTACATCTGTGGTCCTGTACCTGGTAAGTATGATACAGTTTTTTTACGGATCATATATACCCTCTGCTGCCATATTGTCCTATGTACAAATGTTGTGTTTACCTAATGTGGAATATTTGTATGTTCCATTCTAGAACAGGAAACTATGGTTCATAGACTGGTTAGCCACAGGTGTGTATTTGAATGACCATCAACACGTCTGCACTTATAGTTATGAGCAGCTACACAGCCTGGTGTACATGAAGCAATTACTCTAAGATGACTGTTCAAACATAACAGGGAGATGCTACATACTACAGGCAGTGACAATAGTACTGATCATTCTCAAGATAGGCGTACTGGATTATGTGTAGGGCTATCACATATAGTGCCATATTTCATACCTTACAGGCTGATTGTATTGGCAACTTTACCTGGATGTGGCTGACATGCATATTATAAAGGGCTTGACTTGTCTGTGTATGTTGTTATGAGTTTGTCTATTGTGCATGAGAGCAGAGATGAGAAGATGTGTGACTAGTAATGCAGTTGTGGATCCTCATTTGCATGAGTTTGTGTGGATTACCATACATAAAAGTGCAGGAAGTAATGTACTGCTTTTGTCTTGGTTTTTACAGGTCACTGGGGGGGGGGTGTTGGAGTCTGTCCCCCTCACAACATGATGTAAGTGTTTCCTCGGACTCTGATGATGATGGTAGCCATAGTGAAGCACAGATGGGGTTGTTGGGGGCTGAATCTCCCAGAGGCTGACATGCCTCTTCTGCCCCCATTGTCACCACACACAGTCAGTATGCCCACACATACCCAGTCCCCAGATGCCACAGATATTGGACAGTCAGAGGGTGGCGATATTGATCAGGATAGTGTGGCAACTGTGGCATCAGTAAGTGCAGACATTGGCCATAGCCAGAGAGCTGGAGAGATCCCACACAGGCAGATTGACAGAGGTGCACATAGGAGGACTGCTGTCCATCCATCACTTGTCACAGGTGTCACATCATGGATCACTCAGAGCATGTTTTGGGCCATCATGGAGACACAGGCATGTTCTGAATGCAACACCAGACTGATGCTTAGGGTTATGGATGCAGCACAGTCTGACCTCTGTGACTGCTTCGACTGCATTGGGGACACCCTGGAACAGTTCACTGATGTAGTGGACAGATGGAGGGCTGAGATAGAGTCTGTCTGTGCTGGAACATCTAGTCAGAGTTGGGCATTGGACATATGGATGTAGGGCAGCAACACCATCTACTGAGAGTCCACTTGGCCATGCACATCCACGCTCCTGTAGTGGCAGTACTTTTAGCACAACAGAAGGAAGTGTGCTGTCCACACTATGATGTGGCAGGCCATGGGCACGTGGTCCTGGGTGGTCCTGTGTGGGACACAGCCCAAGCATTTTGCAGTCACTGTCAGGTACTAGCACCACATCTGACTTTGGGCATGGTGGTGCCAATGCTACTCCTGGCAAAGCCAGTTTCCTTGTTCGTGGCCAGAGATGGTGAACTGTCCACTTTACCATGTACAGTCCACAGCTGTCCAACATACACATGTGGAGGGCTAGCACTTGGGCTTGACTGTGTACATGCACACATTCAAACACCACTATCAGATGCAGGTCACCTACAGACACACACGGCACCTCTCCATGGCCCATGTAACCCACACCCCTCCAGACACATAAGCATGCTGTCAACTGTTTGGCACAGCCTAGGCATCCGACACCCCCACACCACATCCTGTGCATGTGATTATCACTTTGCCACATCCCTGCCATCCATGCCATTAGTGCAGTGCAATGCTACCATGTGTCCGATGCACGGGATGTCTATATCACTTGACATGTACTTTTGTAGAGCAGTATTGTTTTGCCATCTTTGTTGTATGATGTTGGACTGGTGGCAGTGTTACAGAATGACAGTTGTGTCATGGACCTGTGTATGTATCTGTTCTAGGAGTCTGAGGGGATACACAATGGACACATGGTGGTAATACAGCAGCACAGGATGACATGGCAGCACAGCAGAAATAGGACATCAGCAAGTTATGGCAGTATACATGCATGGCACCCTTGATGCATATGTGTAGAACAGTCTACCAGGGACAATGGGAGCAGTCAGAATATCCATGCATTCATAGCTTGTGATAAGGTATGCTACCCTGGCCACATGTCACCTGGGTCATATGAACTTACAAATCTAGAAAGTTTGGTGATGGAGTTGACACATCTACAAACATCCTGTGTCCGGGTCAGACAGGTTGTAGACATCGGTTTTGATAATGTATAGGAGGGCAATTTAGGGTCAGCAGCTAGTCATAGGGCCAAAAAGTACATGACCATTGCACAGGAATAGCCCATAAGCCCATGTCTGTAGTGCTGCACAGGGATATATTTACACACACAGAGTTGGCTGATGTAAGATTAAACCCCCTACCTATCTACTATTATGCACTGTAGCTCGCAACACGTATCACATGCACCAGAGAGTTTACCTAATATTAGAGTGTCCGCCAGTACTCTTAAGGTGGTTGACATCAGCAGAACTTGTAGAGGAGGGCAATGAAGAGGCCAGCAGCCCCATTGCACAGCAATAGCCCATATGGGCATGTTTGTAGTGCTGCATGGGGATATATTTACACCTACACACACACACACACACACACACACACACACACACACACACACACACACACACACACACACGCACACACACGCAAGCACACACACACACACACACACACACACACACACACACACACACACACAGACACACACACACACACACACACACACACACACACAGTTGGCTGATGTAAGATTAATACTCCTATCTATCTACAATTACACATTATAGCTCACAGTTCTTATTACACATGCCATGAGTTACATCTGTCGTATATGTGATTGCAGGCAGAGCACTTCTGGAGTGCACATAGTAGCTGTGTGTTAACATATGTGTCCTGCAGAGTGATATTGCTTAGTACTGTTATTGTTTCTAGTCTCCTAGGGGTGTCGTACCTGTCACTATCCCTGTTATGAGTGTACAGTTAGCAGTATGGCCATATGTGGCTGGTTGCAGTTAGATAGGCAAACATGTGGCCAGGAACAATATGGCCTGTCCAAGGCATGTGTTGAACCATTGTACAGTACACCACCTGCTCACCTGTGTCTGTCTACAAGGTGATATTCCACAGGCAGAGGGGTCACTGGGTGAGTGGATTATGTACTGTTGTGGCCTTGGTTTGGTTCCCTTGGGCAACTGTTTTGATATGTGAGTCCAGATAACCTCAGTATTCCAAGGATATGTGGGGAAATCCCCACATCCCCAGTATATATATATATATATATATATATATATATATATATATATATATGTGTGTGTGTGTGTGTGTGTGTGTGTATGTATAACAGGGATGTCCCTACAAATGTTGCTGTGTGTGTACATTATGTATATGACTTCTGTAGATATATTTGGAGAGTCTATGTATCATTGTAATATATATATATATATATATGTATATATATATATATATATACATATATATATATATATATATATATATATATATATATATACATATATATCTATGTATATATGTATATATATATATATATATATATATATATATATATATATATATATATATGTATTATGTATATGAGGTAGGTACTGATAGATACACTATGCATGTGGGAGGGTGATAGGGTCAGACAGGTATGTAGAGGTAGCTGCCTGTATGTACAGATGTATTTTTCCACATATAAGGTCATTGTGAGGAAGATGCAACATAATTGCACTCAAGTTAGCTATGTGTTGGAGCATGCCTAGTGACTATCAGTACTTACAAGATGACAACAGGCCAGAGCTGCCTGCACTTTAGGCTGGGACTTTGTGTGCTACAGACATTGGCAGCTGCACCTGTTTCCACAGTACAGCACTTCCCTGACATTCTCCATGGCATTCTCCAGCTGTGTGCTGTAATTAATATGTGACTGGGGAACATAATGTAACACCACATACAGAGTGACAGTCTGCATACCTCTAACTGTACATGCTTCTTCATAAAGTCCAGCATTTCAAACCATATATCTGGCCTGTTGCTCATACATTTGTGGTGTTCCAGAAAAATGTTGTATAAGGCAGTAAGTGAATAGTACTAACTACAGTCAAACAGTTGAGTGTTGGACTTTACATTCTTCAGATAGTCTGTACTGATCCAACCTGCTTTTAAACTAGCCACCTTCTTGTTTAATCAGGGCATGTGAATGTCTGTCTATAGTTCTGGCTCTTTGTCTACCCATTCTCTTTGGATTCGTCCAGCTTTCATGCAGTAACAGAGTGAGGGGTATGACAGTCTGTGGAGACACCACCATACAAGTACCTCACATGCAAAAGATGTGGCTACTGCCAGATTCAAACCATCAACACCATCACCCATGCTAATATCCCTAGCCTACTGATCCACACAGGCTGCCAGACAGGGATGTGTCATTCATCACACACTTGACAGCATACAGACATACACTGTCACCCCTGCATTACGTGAGACATAGAAAGTGTGGCCAGGTTCTATGTCACAGCCCTGGAATTGGATGGTCTGCTGATATATCATTGCAGATATACTGCTTCAGCAGTTGTATGGGTATACTGATGAGTTGGGTGGGGGACAGCCAGCCCATGCTCTGCTGGCATAGACAGTTGTGCAACTGTTGTGATACCCCACTGTTAGCCATCCCCCTTGAATAATGCACTGAACTTTTCAGCCATGTGGCTTAGTCCATACTATGGAGCACATACTATTGGACAGAGTACCTGTTGTCCCAAGTGGCTTTCCCATGTAGCCAAGAAGCTCACTATAGTCCCCTGCATACATGTGGCAAGTCCACACATGTGCTGCCATATTCTAGTACCCTTACAAGTTGTGAATAGGTGTGTGACGTACCTTGTGATTGCAGTGGTTGTCAGACCTGTAGTTCAGGGCTGACTCTGTCTGATGCATGCAGTACATAGCTGATACATGGTTAGGTACAGGTTGTGTGGGCTGGCTGGCATAATTTTTACTAATATGTATGCAAGTTGGAATAAGGTGTCAGTCCCTAGGGCCCTAGGTTGTCAGTGCATGTTCTATGCATTGTCTTTTGGCCAATGCCAGAGCATACTGGGCATGCCTACATCTATCTGTGGGTGTGGCTGTGGTGACCTAGGCACTGGTGGGGGATGTGTATCCCTTCCCTTTGCTTATCCTGCTGCAGGATCATATTGTGTAGCATGGCACATACTGTGAACATGTATGCACATGTTTTGGAGAGTACTGCAGGGATCCACCAGATATATTGAGGCATCAGAACCATGACTTCTTCAGCCCAAACGCATGCTCTATCATGTTTCTAGTCTGTGCGTGTGCCTCATTATGGCATTCTTCAGTGGGTGTGTGTGCATTTTTGATGGGTGTCATCATCCACTATTCCATTGTGTAGCCAGTATAACACAGTAAATAGCCCCATGGAATGTCCCCCCAGCAGACATCTGGTACAGGTGTGATGCATGCCCTATATGGGAGTTACGATAACTGCCAGGGCTGCCAGCACACACAATCATGATAATGCCCTTGGCAATGCACACAACCTGGCAGTTGATGGAGTGATACCCCTTGTGGTTGATGAAGATTCTACCCTCCTCAACTGGTGGTCCCATGATGTGCACATGAGTGCAATATATGGCACCCAGTACCTCAGGGTAGTTTGCTACATGGTAGAAGTGCTGTATACTGCTGCTCCTCACCTTAGGATTGAGGGGAAAATAAATGTGCTCACTGGCATGTGGTAGTATGGCATTCAGAAACTGGTGGAGTACTCTGGATGCGTATGCCTGTGAGACCTCAATCATGTCCCCAGTTGGTCTTTGGAATGTACCCACAGCTAGTATCCTAACAGCTACACATACCTTTGTTTCCACTGGGATGGATTCCCCTCTGTTGGCTCTGGGTCTGAGTTTAGGTTGGCAGAGCTCAGTAGTATGTTTCAGTCCACCTTGTAGCAGTCTACAACCTTCTGCTCATGTAGCCCTTGAAGGTTACCCTGGGCCTGAACACTCTGCTTTTCAGCAGCATTGAACTCAGCATCCAGCACATTACATATGTAGCAGACCTGTGGCAGCCCCTAGCATTTCTTCAGTTAAAAGTCCCAGATCTGTGCTCTACTGGTGCAAAGTATGGGGGTGAAATCAGATTGAAGGGTTTCTGCAACCTTTATAGTGCTCTGCTGTAGATGCAGTCTTAGTGATTGGCTATCTATGATGCATTCCACCTGTCAAGTACATCATTAAGGAGTTTTAATGCCCCTAGTTTAAGTGGAACAGGGGTCATCAGTAATTAAGAGATCATTGCCTTTCTCAGCCAGTTTTCATTTTTGAATAGCCTTCCTCACTGAGCACTGCAGCATGCCAAGCAAACATGGGCTGCGAAGGTAAACAGTGCTCAGCACATAATGTACATGCCCCCATGAAAGCTCACATTCAGCGCAGCGGTGTGCCACACAAACACACTTAAACCCTGTAAAACACACACCCCAAAGGTAAACAAAGCTTAGCTGACACTGTACACACCCTCCTGCTGAGCAGAGCGCTGCAATGCACAAAGAGGCACCACTGACCTCCAATGAGCTTACAAGTCCTCAGTCACACCCCACTTTGATTTCAGCTACCTGTTCTGTGGGCACCAACATGGTTCTGTGCCTACACAGATGGGATCTGTGGACATGGTTAACCAATTCTGCTATTCAGTAACCCCAGCTCATTTGCATAGGGATCCGTGCACACAATCTGGAATCAACAGGGTGTCAGGCACTGCCTCCTAGCAACAGAGCCATTCCACCACTATACATACTCCACACAGGGTACTTTAATACGTTACTGTCACATACTACTAACTTTGGTTTTTAGTCTATTTTTTTCTCATAACAGCATGTTTGCGCACTGCGGTATGCCACAATGTCCGTAGTGTACACCAACACAGGGTCTGCAGGATCCCCCTATCTGCTTCCTGGATTGCTCTACCTCCTTCATTTGCATGGAATTCACCTGCTTATCAGGTAGTTTGCATGCCATGGATACTTCCATGTTAGGGTGCTCATGTGCTCCACTCAGCTCTGTTCACTGGATCACACACCTGCTTACTTACATGTAAGCAGTGTGTCACTATGTCTACATTGAAAATAAGTCAGTGTAGGTTCTATTAAATTCCTTCCCAAGTCTTTTTTCATGGCTGCTGCCTGAATTGTAACTTTTGCCACAACAATTGTGAGTCATTTGGTACATTAACCAAAAGCACAACTACACCACTGAGTGGTGCTTTTTTTTTTCTTAATGTTACTGTTTGCTCAGTTACTAGTGTTCTATTTGAGTTTCTCATTCTCTAAAATGCTTAAATTCTAGTCATAAATTACAAACCACTTTATTGTGCATTCACTCTCTTCCTATTCCTGCAGCAAATGCTGCTAATCTTGCATTACCTCCAACTTCAGCTTATTTGTTGGCTATAGGTTATGACATGGGCACTCATGTTAAACATATGCACACATACACACACAAATAACCCATTTCTATGTTTGCAGTGGGGCAGCTAGAGAAATTATGTCTTTTGATGACCAGATTGTTAGGTTCGTAGGTAGGTAGTTACTAGACAAGCAGTCCAGTAGACCATTAAACAGCCTAGCCCAATTTTCCAACTGCCCCAAGATACCTTTTCTTTAAGTGACTTACTCAATACCACACATTGGGCAAATGAAGGTTGAGGGTCTCAAACCCTGGATGACAGGGAGCAGCTCATTAACAGGCCATAGCCTCAAATCCTGCACTAACATCCAAACTTTTTGTCACACACTTTATTCTGCGAGAAGTTGCAATTCAAGGTTAAAAGTTGGCATGCATAGCCAGAAGAAGTACAGTACAGAGTTATGAGAGGTATCTCTCTCTCTCTCTCTCACACACACACACACACACACACACTTTACCATTTTATATTTACACACTTAATCCAGAGCTGCCAGAGACCCAGAATCTCAGAACTCGCTGGGCACAAGCAAATTACTCCTTGATAGGATACTGCATACATGCATACATATGCTAATTGAACATTTGAGAGATCACTAATTCACCTACAGAAAAAATATGAGATCTTGAGATGTTGGACTAAATGATATAGCCAGTAAAAAGCTAAGTGGAGAAAGGAAGAATGTGTACAATTTACACAGGAGGCAAAATAGCCAAGAACAAAACTGGAAAACCAAGAAGCATTATCATTGCACATACTAGCAAATTCCAAATATCATCACTTTGAATGCTATGGCACTTGTTTATCCCATGTCTTAGTTATAAGTCTTACAGATGACACAGAGGGTTAAGCCTGTGAGCTGTAGTTTGTTGGGTGCAAGGTTTGATTCCTTCAACCTTCACTTGACTTCTGTGTGACCTTGAGTATGTCACTTAACCAAACACTGCTTAGGGCCAACTGCTAATTTAGGTGAGGCTCTTCAATGGTCCTTTGAGTTGTAAGCTTAGTAAATACCTTTGAACCTAAGAGTTTTTGTGATAATTTCTAGCATGTCTTTCTCTTTCGTATTTTGTGAATTGCATCTACAGATGGAAATGAAAGTTCTTCTGATTACCTCTGTGAAAACATCATCCCAACTAAAAAACAAATAAAGGCACAGAATTGTTTTCACTATATCTCAAAACAGAAGATGACAAATGGTTTCAAAACATACTGTCATTTATTCTAACTAAAGGAAATATTTTTCCAATAACACACAACTGGGTTCATAGGTTCATAGGTAGGTACTAGGCTATCGGCCCTGGGGCCTATACAAGCCCAGCCAAAAAGGTACCCTGGCTTTTGCCACTCAAGAAAATTATTTTCCTGTGCCACTGTCGAGCAGAGCCACAGAGGTGATCCCCGAGGTGAATTTCCTATTTCCCACCCAATCATCAAGATTTTTCTTGAAAAGTGCTAATGAGGAGCTTTGTTTGATATAGATAGGTAGTTTATTCCAGAGTATGGGAAGTCTCTGGGACAGGAATTTATCCCTCTGGCATGTTCTGTTTATTGTGGTGACAAGGTTTAGGTCCCTAGAGCATGTAGCTCGGAGGGATTGGGATTTCTTTAAGTGGAGCATGTCCAACAGCTCTGGGTTTGACATAGCTTTGTATGTTAGGCAGAGATCACCTCTGAGTAGGCGATATGCGACGGAGTAAAGCTGGAGTTTTTTGAGATGGTCTGCATAGGGCATCTGTTTGAGGCTGGTAATCCTCTATGTGAGGTATTTCTGTGGCCTTTGCAGTTGTTGTAGATGTCTTGTGAGGTACATACCAAAAGGGGCTTTGTTCTCTATAATGGGTCTAATGCGTGATGAGTAGAGGGGAACAATGACCTCTTTTTTTCTGGATGAGAAACCTTTTGTGATGAGGTGTGCCATGTAGAAGGATTTCCTGACTGCTGTGGTGATGTGATTATCAAAGGAGAGACTACTGTCCACCTGTGTCCCAAGGTCTCTTATCACACTTTCGGTGTTAAGTATACTACCGCCTATGTTGTAGTTCATGGGTACAGAGTTTTTACCAAAGGGGATGACAATGCACTTTTTGGCATTCAGCTTGAGGCCATGGCTTTGACACCAGGCATCTGTCTCAGTGGGCCCTTTTGTAGGATGTCCACATCATTAGGAGTTTCGATTATGGTACCTAGTTTGCAGTCATCTGCGAAGTTTGTTAGCCAAAGACCTTCTGTGTTAGCCTGTACTTCGGAGAAGTAGATACCAAACAGGAGAGGACCCAGGACTGAACTCTGTGGTACTCCACTTGTCACTGGTCTGAAGTTGGATTTGGAGTTTGCTACTTTCACAGTGTGGGTTCTGTCAGTGAGCCAGTTGGCAACCCATCTTGTGACATAGGGATTTATACCTAGTTTAGTGAGTTTATCTATAATTCCAGAGTGGGGGATGGTGTCAAAAGCCTTGCCGAGATCTAGATAGGCTGTGTGAATGACCTTACCCTTGTCTACGGCTTTGGTGACTGCTTCAAAGAAGTCTATCAGGTTTAGGAGCCATGATCTGCCTTTTACAAACCCAAACTGGATGGGGTCCAGAGTTTCAAAATTACCAATGTCTTTGTTTATAAGTTCCATGATGATATGTTCCATGGCCTTGTAGACCAGGCTCGTCAGGCTAATGGGGTGGTAGTTTCCGGGTTCTGTGGTGGCTCCCCCCTTGTGGAGTGGGAAAACCGTCGCTGTGCGCCATTCAGCAGGCAGACAGCCTGAGGTGAGGCTATGACTGAACATGGTACTTAGGTGGGGTGCCAGTTCGTTCTGTAGGTGTGGGTATCACAGGATTTACTCACAGATGGTGTGATTTGTTCAGGAGACTGAAGCCCAAGTTGGGGAAACAAAGTCAACTCTGAGTAAATCCTTTTATGCCCACTTCCAGGAGTGGGTTATTGCTATCATACAATACAATTATTTAAGGAAGAAACTGCTTGCCTTTTTTAAATAATGCAACTGCGTAATAGAACTCAAGCACTCTTGCAGAGTACATCAGTTCAGTGGGAGATATAGAGCACACTCTCTTTCTCTGCCATTTTTTTTTTCATTATGAGCCACTGTGTTATTTCATAAATAAGAAGAACAGAGTCCAATGTTTGTCATTCCTGAAGACAGAAATCATTGGACTTTATACATTTACAAGGGACAGGGCATAAATGTGAAGAAAATCAGTGATGTATGATTATCTTAAAGTATATTTGTCAACTGTTTACCAGTTATGCAGAATGTTTTAGCTTTTTTGGCATATATTTTGTAGTGTACCTCTTAAAATGTGTTGTAAAAGTTTATCAAGAATACACCAATGGAAAGTCTATCCACTCAACTATACTTGAATGGCTGGACGTTTTTGTATTGATGTATGCTTTATTTATGATAGGCACACTGACTGGCCTGTCCAATCAGTGCACATGTTTTTAAATAAAAATAAGCCTTTATTGTATAAGTTAAGTTCTATTCAGATAAGGAATAATAGCATCACATTATATCATGATACTACATTTTTTCCAGTTGTTTCTTCAATTTGACAAAATAAATGACAAAGCATCACAAGGAAAATTCACTTTGGTTCAATGAATAGGAAGGGGAACACCGTCTGGTCACAGCACTGCACTGTACACTGTACTGCACCATTAAATGGTGCAGAAGCAAGCATTATAAAGAATATATATAATTAAATGGGACAGTCATAATTAACTCTCACCCACCCCACAAAATCATCAGTAACTGGATAGATCTGATGTCCCCTCCCCTACCCATACTATCATCTTCAAATAGATATAATTAAGAACTCATCTGTGTTAAGAAAATGATGTTAGTAAGTGATTAACTGCTTCAACTGTAAACATAGTTCACTGTTTGTAAAAAAAAATAATCATTTAAAAACTCATATAATAGCAGCATAACTGAAACATGTTGTAGAATTGTACTGTTATATTACTTCATAAACCTCCAAGAATGAAAAACAAAATAAATAAGCACCAGTGAATGAAAACCTTAAACTAAAAAAAAAAAAAAACATATGCAATATAACAGACACAGTCCAGATATGAAGTACTCACCAAACACAGTTCGAGCAGGGACTGATTCTCTGTTTAACCAAAATGAGACCTGCGACAAGATCACTGTCATGATACAGGGTAGATAAGTTTGAATCACAAAATAGCCAATCTTTCTTGTCAAATGGAAGTGCGCTGTCATGACAGTGTAGTGACCTGCAACAGAAAAGCATCGGTTAAGCATGTGCAACAGCAGTACATAAAGAGCTGCATTTCAAATGCAAGGCTTTCAACAAAATTCAGCCTATTCATAACGAGCTCCTGCTAGGTAGAAAGTCAGCATAAAAAAAAAAACAGAATAAAAGAAGTATCATAAAATGCATAATTTTGTACTACTTGTTTTTACAAAGTTACCACTTTTATCTGAGCAGGGTTCTCCCCGAGATTTTTTAAATCAGGGGATCTCATGCTAAAAATAGTAATCACGTTAGTGACCCATGTCTAACCTGATGAGCTATAGAAAAACATCCTGTGCTGACTGATGACTTGATTAAAATCGGATTTGTGTATAGCCTTAATCCCACATTACAGTCTGTGCTCTTCACTTCATCGTGTGTACAATGATCGGTATTTTGTCTGCATGTTTTATATGGAATCATCTGATGTTGTAAAACATTTTGATATAAAACTGCATCATTACTTCATAAGGTCTCGTCATTTATGAAGAGTAAGTTAAGTAAGCAAAAGAAACAATCATGTTCTTACAAATGGCCAAAACATAATTTTGGGACACAGATCATCAAACTAATCCAAGAATTCAGAAGGAGGCACCATTTCTTTCGAAACGCTTCTTTAAAGTTAGTTGAATCACATTTGCAACAGACAGCTATTAAGTTTCCATTAAAAAATGTTGGTCACGGAGTTGTGGATCTTTATGCAGATTGCATCCCTTGTCATTGGAGAATTGCCGTTCATGCCAGAAAATAATGCAGCTATGCTGGTAAACTGGTGAGTAACCATTCCTTGTCTTAATGGCAGAATGTTTCAAGGAACGTAGTACTTCTATCAACACTTTAACATGCAAAGTCTGTATAGTCTTGCAAACAATAAGGATGTGTGACCAAGCATATTTGAACAGGCAGCTACTATTAGAGTATTCCTAGACAAGCTGCTTAGTTTTCTATCACTTCTTTATGGCTTACAGAAGAATTAGTTGTACTCTCAGAAACATGACAAATATGTTTTCTGTGGCATTTAATTTAAATATAAATGTTGATTTTGGTTTGCATGCTTATGTTTCTGTGGGTGTTTTTGTGTGCATATCACATATGTATACAGATCTTAAATTCTATTTTTTCATTTAATATTTACATGTCATAATTATACCATGCAATGAAGTAATTCCTACTAAATGCCACCTTAAATTAACTTCTGGTTTTATTCTATTAAACTGAGCTGCATATACAAGAAGTTGATGTTTTCATCCTAGAGTAATTAATGTGGGGGTGAATTGCATGAGCTTTGTTTCTGTCATACAGATACCAAAAACATTAAGAATGATCATCTGCCCCCAATGTGTCCTCATTTTCATCTTGATCCCTTCCTCATTTAGAAACATATTCAAAGCTGGTTTATTCTCTTTAACATTTGTTGCTATTTTAGGACTGGGTTCAGGCCAGCTCATTAAAAGCTCTTTGCAGTTAATTACCTAAAGCATTTTGCAAGTGTGAGAGGCAAAATTAATTGCTATTTTGCTTTGACAAATGGGAAGGAATGCCACATTTCTCTCAGTGGTGTTCCCTTTAGCACACATTTCATATTCCTTCAGATACTGCTCAGATTTAAGCATTAAGGCTTTGACAAGGAATGTCAGATGCTTTGAGAATGACAAATTCCACATAACAGACAATCTCCCTCTACCAAGTCCACAGAACATCTCAGATGTAGATGCCTGAACCCTTTCCTCTTTCTTCTGTGTGTGTGTGTGTGTGTGTGTGTGTGTGTGTGTGTGTGTGTGTGTGTATGTGTGTGTGTGTGTGTGTGTGTGTGTGTGTGTGTGTGTGTGTGTGTGTGTGTGTATGTGTGTGTGCTTCTATGTATGTATGTATGTATAGTGAAATATGTATCTTGTTTTCAAAATGCACTTTTGTAAATGCTTAACTAGTTCTTATGAAAAATGAACCTGTTAGTTCCAATTAATTTCTCAACTGTAAATCAGATTTGTTATAATGTAGCCAGTTGCTTTGAATACTTCCACAACATTTCACGTATGCATTAATCAGGTCCAATCACATAATGTGCATCCAGACAGTCACATGACCTTTCACCTGGATTAACTATCCTGTTTGTGATGCTGAACCAGTTGTCCTTTAATCTTTCTGTTTGCAAGAAAAGAGGCAGAGAATGTGGAGTGCCTGTCAGCAGTGAATTCTTTAGTTATAAGGCAGATTAACATCTGCGTGTGCTTGCTCTGTTCTCCCTGTTTATTCAGAAGGTTTTGGGTAACCTGATCTGATGATTGGTTTTAAATAAGACTTTGTCTATACTGATATCATGAGACAGCCTTGCCTGGTTTAAGTTTTTCCGTAAGAAATACTTTCCTGTTTTACCAGCAGTGCAATGAAAAGGTGCATATCATTCTGGAGACAATAGAGTTGAGCAACAGACAAGTTGGTTCAAAATATTTAAAATGCATTCATTTAATAGCATGCAGATATGTTACTGGATAGACCTGTAGATGTGCTGACATTTTCTGTGCCCACTGAGTGACCCATTAAGTGATACTGATTTAGGCGAGAACCATCTTTTGAGACAACCACAGATTTGGTAGTTTCATTAGTCCATTTGTAAACCACTTCTGAATTGGGGTATGCATCTGTAGGAGATAAAATTAGTATCAGTAAAAATATCAAGCAATATATGTGAAGTGTTACACAGTCCCTGTGAATAAAAACTGGTAAACATTAGGAAGCGTGATTATAAACCATCACAAACCTAATTGTGTTTGTGCAAAATAATATTGTGAAACTTTTAAAAATGATTTACAATTCGGGATTTTAACACTCATTCAAATATGTTTTTACATTACTTTGACTTAAGGTCATGAAACTTGTAAGTTGTGTAAACAAGAAATCAAAATCTGGGACCCAGAGTATACAATGGTTTCAGAATTAATTATGCACTTATAGAAGCAAGCAATAGTTTATAAATGTCATGACCTGCAACAACACAAACGTTATTACAAATGCATGTGACAAAGACTAAGAAAAAAATTGATTCAAGAAGACTGATATATTGCTGTATAAGAATAAAACTGTTTAAAATCCTACTTTTGTCATTAAAAGAAATATGTAATAGTTTGTTTGTGTCCTTGTTTCTGGGTTAACCTTTTTTGTCACGGTCAGGCAAAATGAGATAAATTTCAGTTGACTAAAATTTTTTGTTTTGTTTTGTTTGTTAAACTAAAGTTTGAAAAAAAAATAAGCATAACTGAAATGGATTCCAAAATAATGTCTGCCTCACCACTTGCCTTCATAAGGCTACCAGCCGTTGTTAATATTTTCTTTTATTTTTGAGGGTTAATACTGCTTTTGGAATATACACTACATTAATGAGACCGATAGCCAAATCAGTGGTAAGTATCATTAAAGTGTAACACTGTATCCATAATATATATTTTTAAACACACTGCTGAGAATGTACATACATAGGCAAACCATGTGCTGATTATTCTGGAAAAGCATTAATTGTGTCAGTCAATGAATAGAACAACACACACATACACACACAGGCACATGCAGATGCACACACGCACAAGTGCACACGTGCACATGCATGCAAGCACATATTTTTATACAACTAATTCCTGAATTTCTTACACCTCATAATATCACAAAGGAACATGTACCTGCATGCTCTTTAAAAATATATTTCCATGAAGTTTTATAGCTTACGTAATGCCTAATAATTAATGCCAAGTATGGCCTTTAGGATACTCTCCTTAATGTTTTTAATCTGAGCTTACCTAAAGAATTCATCTTCGAAGTATGGTGAACTGAAATGGTAATGCCCTTAGACAAGAATGGCCCTAACTCAGACCCATGAAACTATATACCCATTAGCCTGATCTGATTTGCAAATCATAGAATGCGTCATATATTACCACATAAACTATGGCATCAAAATCTTACAAGGTAAGAACCTCATCTTTTTTTTTTTTAGATTTGTCAAAAGGAGATCCTGCCTAACTCAGTTTAGTTATCTTCTTCAAGAGGGTCATACAGGCAGCAGACAGTGGTCATTCTGTTCAGCTTACTTGGATCTGACCAAAGCATTCAACAATATGTCCCATTGTTAATAAGTTATGTGCCTAAAAGATAGTTGACTGGCTGAAAGAAGACTTCACTGAGTAGTTATGGCAGTATGTGCCTTCTCAGAAAGTATTAAGGTAATCTGTGGTATGCTCACAGATCAGTAGTGAGACCCCTGTTTTTTTTTTCCCCCTCAGTACAGCTGGCCATCAGATACCACTAGCTCCTCACTTAACTGATTTGAGCTAAATAACCAACCTTAGCAAACCATGGGCTGAACCTGTCCCTGGCTGAGATTGGAGAGGAGACTGACGACACTGGTGCAGCATCATACTGCTTCAGAGGAGTGTAGCTATCTCCTTCCACCCTGAGACAGACTTGTGAGCTCCAAAGTCATTGGCTTCTGGAGGTGCATGCACACATCCATGCATGCGCAGCATCATGACAGTGGCTTCTGGAGGTGCATGCACACATCCATGCATGTGCAGTGTCATGACAGTGGCTTCTGGAGGTGCATGCACACATCCATGCATGCGCAGCCTCATGACTAAGCCGCTCATCTGCTTATGCACCATGGTGTTCAACAGACTCTTAATGCTGCTTACTGTAGCAAGCCTAGTCTGCCGTCCTCCTTCCAGGATGGTTGACATCAACTACACACTCCTGTCCTCTGCCTACATCCCATCTAGGACACCTCCTTTTTGGCAGCTGCTTTTCCAGTCTCCAGAGTAGGAATTAGGACTTTTGATTAACTACTTTTGCAGATGACTGCAAACTGGGCATTATTATCAACTATTCCTCTGAGTTGAGTAATTACTAGGCTTTCACTCTAGAGGACTACAATGAACTGCCTTGGCCTGTTACATTAACTGCCAAACTGGATAGCCACTAGGCTTGCAGTCCCAGGGACTATTGAACCTAGCCCATATTCCCAGTTGCGTCAAGCATTGTCTGGTTAAGTGACTTGCTCAAATTCACACAAAAGGCAAACGAGAACTGAGGAAATGAAACCCTGTGCCACATGAACTACAGATCATACCCTTAACCCCCTGTTCTAACTACCAGACATCCATTCCTTATAGCAAGAACCAACCCTTTTAAATAAGTGCTGTACAGAAAAAGGGCTAAAATTAAACATGAAAAAAATTGTACCATTGTCACATTTATTAAAAAACAAAAACTCTGTCCCTTAATGTGTAGTATAGCCAATAAAGCACTCCAAACTGATAATGTAGCCAGGGAACTTGGAACCTGGGCTGATAATTGCATTTCTTTAATGACAGCAACAATAGAAAGAATATTTTTCTATTTAACAAAAATGATATCTAAAAGTACATCATCCAGATCAAAAGATGTCCTTACATTCACTGCTGCAGTATTTTTAACATATGTGGATTCCTTGCTGTGGAAGCCTGACATCTGGCCAGTCTACCAAAGTCTACTGTTGCTTTAAAGTACACCAAATGTCACCCAAGTGCTCCACGCATAGTGTGAGGCATAAAGGTGAAGGTCAGTCATACCATCCTCTGAACTTCTTTGTCATCATTCCCAGTCCAAATGCTTCTTTTAACCATCAGTCTGTTTGCCTATGTTTGTTTTCTGCCAGTTTGAATGCATGTTAATTCTCCAGTGAATGCCTGCACCTGTTTGGTGAAGTCTGAGCCATTGCAGATAAGTACCCCATTGGGGTTTTGTTTTTTTCATTGCTTTTTTATGCTGTTAGGGGTTAATGTCAACCAGGAAGAGTAAATGCCAATGCAGGAGACTGATTCCCCATCAAGACCACCACTGTAAGTGTCTTTTTTGGCTTGGAGTTTCTCACAACCATATATCTTGTTCGATTTGCCAGGCGTTCATCCTAAAAACCCTTTATAATAGGCTTTATTCCCTTTGTTTGTACCTTGGGAACCAGCGTCTTAAGCTTCTCCCTAAAGATACAATGGAAGGAAGTTACCATCCTGAGGGCCAGCCATTAGGAAAGAAGAAGGTGAAAAAGGTAAGACTGGAATATTCCTCTGTCCAGCCTCTGCCGGGTGTTTTTCCCAAGGTTCTTATGAACCTGGAGGCTCATGTGGCTATGTTGTTGGATTTCTCTGTCATGACCAAGTTGGAGGCTGGTGAGGATCTGGCTGGCAGCAGATCCGGTGAGGCTTTGCAGGCATCTGTTTCAGATGTTGAGAGGGAACCACAGTTGACTGTTTCCAAGGGCCTAGGGGGTTCTGCAGATTCTAGTTAGGGAAGAAGTTCCTACTGTGATTATCAAATACCACCCTGAGTCAGAGCCTTATCAGTTTTATAGGGTGGACATTCCTTTAAAAAAGAAACAAAAAAACTAAGCATGTTTCTTCTGCACCTATGGATCCACAAAGTGGGTGACAGGCCTTTACTCAGGAGTTACTTAATGCTTTAATGTAATTAAGGTCTCCTCAGGGGGGTTCTGTTCCTGCTCCTCCTTGGTCCTCTACTCCCTTTAAAAGGCCTAGAGAACAGGATTCTTTTGAGGAAGAGTTGGATTCTGATGAAGAAACCCTGACTTATCCTACTCAGATTCCTTCTCCTTTAGACTGTGGGTCAGAGGAACAGGACTCTAATAGTCACTGTGGGTCAGAGGAGCAGGACTCTAAGAGTCTTGATACTCCTTTTGAGGACATGTCCTTTGAGGACACAGTCTCTAGGATGGTGGAGTTTTTGAAGTGGATTGTACTCAGGTCTCTGATATCCATAAGAGGTACTATGAGTTCCTGCAGATAGCATTTCTTAAACCTGCAGCTATTCTTCCTGTTTTGGTTGATTTGCTGGATGCTTTTTCCAGTGCCTCTGAAGTGCCTGATTCTCTGCCTCTTGCTCCTAAGAAGTCTACTAGGTCTTATAGGGAGCCTGAGGATTGTAACTTTTTGTACTAATGTCCTGATGCTGACCACTCTGTGGTGTCTGTAGCCTCTGATAAGCCATCTCTGTTGCTTCCTTCGCCCAAGTTACTGGCTTCTGACAAGGGCAGCAGAACCATGGAAAGGCTGGTTGGGAAAGTTTACACTTCTGCTACCCTAGCTTTTAGGGCTATTAGTTATCAGACCCATATATCTAGGTATGTGTTGGCTCTCCCGTCTCAGGCCTCTCAGTTTATTTCTGATCTTCCAGACTGGGGATAAAACGTCTGCTCTTTCTTTGATAGGGACTTCCTCTCAAGTGGTTTGTCATTCTATCAAATGTAGTTATAATGTGGCAGATGCCTCTTCTAGGGCTGCTGCTTTTGGTTCAGTACTGAGGAGGTATTCTTGGCTTAGGCGTCAACCTTTACTTGATGATATTAAGGCTAAGTTGATAGCTGCTCCTCTGGATAATATCCTTTTGTTTGGGGAAGCAGCTGCTGGCTTGTTTAAGTCTCTCCAGGACAAGGGGAAGGCCTTACAGGAGCTTAAATATGTTGTTGTTTCTCCTGTGCCTAAATTTCAGAGAAACTACCCTTCTAAGCCAGCCTTTGCTCAAAGGCAATCTCATCCTTCTGCTAAAGGTAAAAAGGGTGGAAAATGGGCTCCTCCTGCTAAAGCCACTCAAACTTCAGGGATTCAGAAGCCTTCCTTTCCCAACAGACTGGGTGTTGTAAGACTGTCTGCCTCTTCCCAGCCACATTCCTCTTTCTCTTTGCCTTTCTCTTTCTCTTCCTATTTGACTTCAGATCACTCAGGATTCTTGAGTTCAGTCAGTCATTCTTCAGGTGTGGAAATCCTGTCCTTCTTTTAAGGGCATTCCTCAGCCTCCTCAGGAACAACTTCCTTTTTCTTCCAGAGGTTCTTTGAGATCTCTTGTCTCAGTTTACTGTTCGAGAAGTGCTGGTGTCTCAAAGGGGAAGGGGTTTTACTGAAGACTATTTCTAGTTCCCTGAAAAGAGGGCACTTGGAAACTGATTCTAGACTTCTTTCATCTAAACACTTTTCTGTAGGTGCCTTCCTTTTGGATGTTGTTCCTTCAAAATCTGTTTCCTCTCTTGGTCCCTCAGGCCTATATTGTGTCTCTGGATCTCAAGGATGATTATCTCTGTATTCTGATCCATCCTCTTTTCAGGAAGTTTTTGCATTTCTCTGTTGCTTTCTGGCATTTTCAATTCTCTGCTTTACCCTTTGGCCTTTCCAATACCCCAAGGGTGTACACCAAATGCTTCATTCCCATAATTGCTTTTTGCAGAATTCAAGGGATCCAAATATTTCTTTACTTGGGTGACCTGTTGATTCAGGCATCCTCTCCAGAGATCCTTTTGGAAAATCTTCATTTTGCCATTTCCCTTCTTCAGAGGCTGGAGTTCACAATAAACTTCAAAATGTCTTCCCTGGTTCCTTCTCATGATTACGTCTTTCTGGGTTACAGGATTCAGACAATGCCAGTGCTGGCATCCCAGCCTCCTCCAAAGGCCTTAACACTCATTTCTTGCTTTCACACTCTTCTTCCCCTGGCCTCCATTACAGCCAGTGAGTTTCTGAGAGCTCTGGGTTTTATGGCTTCTATCATTCCAATGCTCCCTCTGGCCAAATTCCACATGAGGAAGTTCCACTAGTTTTTGAAGTCCATGTGGCTTCAACATGCACACACTCTAGACTCTGTAGTTCCTGTTCTTCCTTGCCTCAAGACGGAACTTCACTGGTGGATTCAGGAGTTGTTTTTGAATCCAGGGCTCCCTTTTCATTCCTTTATTCCTGCTCAGGAACTATTCACAGATGCTTCAGATGTGGGATGGGGAGCAACATTTAGCTCCCTAAAGGTACAGAGGGTATGGTCACCTCGTCAGCAGAAGGAGCACATTGATGTCAAAGAAATTAGAGATCTTATACTGACTCTTCAGGCCTTTCATCCTCTTTTCTCAACAGGGTCTCAGATATTTGCCAACAATACCACAGTGATGTGGTATACCAACAAACGAGGAGGAACAAGATCTTACCTTCTTTTTTCGGTTGGCACTTCTGGTATGGGATCTTGCTGTCAAGTATAAAGTGACTTTTCAGGCAATTTTTATCTCTTCAGATCAGAACATTGTGGCAGACACTCTGAGCAAGTCCTTCACTCAATCCCACAAATGGGTACTTCACAGGGATTTGTTTTGGCAGACACTCTGAGCAGGTCCTTCACTCAATCCCACAAATGGGTGCTTCACAGGGATTTGTTTTGGGACATTGTCCACCAGTGGGGTACTCCTCAAGTATACCTATTTGCCTCTCATCTGAACAGACAACTTCCTCTGTTTTGTGCCAGAGTCCCAAGTCCTCTAGTGTGGAAAGTGGACACCATCTCATTTTCTTAGAAGGGGATGTTTCTTTCTGCATTCCCTCCCCTTCCTCTCATTCCGAAAGTCCTGTTCAAGATTCAATAGGATGCTCCCAAAATCTTGTTGGTGACTCTCTTCTGGCTATGACAGTACTAGTTCCCTCAACTTCTACATCTAGTCAAAGGCAGTCATCAGAAGTTACCTCACAGGATGGATCTACTCACACAAGAAAAGGGATCGCTCATCCATCCCAACCTGTCCATGCCTTAGCTGACACTGTGGGTGATAGAGTTTTTGATTCCTCATAGATACCTTTATTCTGAGGACATGCTGCCAATCCTGCAGTAGACCAGGAAACTTGGTACTAGAAAATCCTATTCATCCAAATGGAAGAAATTTTCTATTTGGTGTCTCTGTTGTAACCTGGACCAACTTAGTGCGGATGTTCCTTCGGTTCTCTCTTATTTGTGTGAGTTGCTTTATGCTGATTTGGCATATTCTTCCATTAAAGCCAATTTATCATCTCTTTCTGCTTGTCTGGCTTTAACTCCTTCTTTAGCTTCTAGAGTTGAGGCTAAATCATTTCTTAAAGGCATCCTTAATATTAAACCTCCCAGGAAGCTTGCTCCTCCTCCCTAGGATCTTAATTTTGTTTTGGAGAAATTAACTTAGGCTCCATTTGTTTCAGCTTCCTTGCAGCATTGTTCTTGAAAGACAGTTCTTTTGTTGGCTCTTACTTCTGCCAAATTGCTGTCTGAGTTGCAAGCACTTATGGCTTGTCCTCCTTTTTTTGGTCTTTCATCAGGGTGTCCTTGCATACTAATCCTTGTTTTATGCCTAAGCTGGTTAAAGTGTTGTCACTTAATCAGTCTATTAATCTTCCTATTTTCCCCTATACTCAAACTGACAGTGAGAAAGTGCTGTATACCTTGAACATGCATAGACAACTCAGATTTTATTTGTATAAGACCAAGGCTATTAGAAAATCGGATCAGTTGTTTGTTTCTTTTCATCCTAGGTCTTTGGGATTAGGTACATGCAAGCAAATGATTTCTTCTTGGACTTCAAAGGATATTTCTTTTTGTTACACTTTTCATGGCAAGTGCCTTCTTTCTTTGGTAACGGCTCACTTTACTAGCACTGTGGCTTCTCCTGGTGCTTTTTTCAAGGGCTTAGACATTAATTCTATTCTTAAAGCAGCTACCTGGACTTCTGTGCTTACTTTTACCAAATACTACAAGTTGGATTTTATCTCCAGAGCTAGAGTTGGTTTTGCTAAGGCCATTCTTCATGGCTTCTTAGAGGGCTGTACTGCTCCTTCCTCCTCCCAAGTTTTTTCTTGAGCTTTGGCACTCTCCCACATGTTAAGAATACTACAGTGGTGAATGTAAGGGCATAGTACAGTTGTGCAAAATCTTACCATAACAGTAGATGCCCTTGCCTTCACTGCTGCAGTATTCACTCCCTCCCTCCACCCCCCCTAGTCCTTTTCCTTCCTGTTTGTACAGGTTACCACTTGGGTTTCCTTGGACTAGTGTTCCTATTGGGGCAATCAGTTCTGAGGATGGCACGCTTGAACATCACCTTTATGCCCTACTCTACATGAGGAGTATCTGGGTGTCATTTGACGTACCTTAAAGCAACAGTAGGCTTTGGTAGACTAGCCAGACGTTGGGCTTCCATGGCAGGGAATCCCCATATGTTAAGAATACTGCAGTGGTGAAGGCAAGGACATCTACAGTCATGGTAAGATTTTACAAAACCATACTTTGTCATCCCTCTATATGCAGCCCTAACTATATCAATTATTGAATATAGTGCCCCCACAGGGATGTACCTAAACATGTCAGGCAACTGCAAAGGCTACAGAAGTTCCTAACTAAAAAGTTTGCTGGTGTAAATTCTCTGAGCAATCAGAAAAGGCTTGAAGCACTATACATTTATTTGATTTCTTATAGGCTCTAGCAGGAGAGTATAACTCTTGCATTCCTCTACATTATGGGCCCTATTCTCATAGATCATCTGTATCTTTGGGTCTATATCACATCATCTAAAGTGCAAAACATCGAATATCGCTTAATCCATCCCTAGTCATCAAATGCTGAATCCACTGAATGATTGTTTCTGCAAATGTTTTCCCATGGTAAGTAACCAGTGGGCCAACCTACCAACCGCATCAAAAACAGCAAAATGTAAAACCTACCTTGTGCGGTACTCCACCCACCCACACCCTTCAACTAAATATTCCAACTCCGAGTATGCACTATAGTGGGGAAAAAGGCAAATCCCTAATGATGGCCCACTGGTTACCTACTGTGGGAAAAACTTTGCAGAATCAATCATTTGATGGATTTAGACTTTGACAAATAGGGATTGATGAAGAGGCGATCAATATTTTGCGCTTTTGACGATGTGATATTGACCCGTATCTTTACACATCAACCAGCTCCATTAATACCAAAACTTGGAATTTAAATCCCTACTATCATATAAATAAAACATGCTGGAGAAACAAATTTATTACCCAAAGCATACTCCTCCTCTGGAACAGGCATCACCTGCAAGTTAAATAAAGTGACACACTTAACATCCTCCAGATCAAACCTGGATGATTGGATGGATACTCATAAATTTTCTCTAGGAATGACTTGCTTTACCCTTCTTGAGAAGGGAGGTAAGTGTGACGGAGAATACTAGCAAGGTGCAAATGGACTTGTGTCTTAATTGTCTTGTATTTCCCATGATCCCATGTAGGCCTGTATAGACAGATACATAGACCGTCAGAGATATATATGACAAATGTATAAAATGGTCAATGAAAGCTGACTAATCAGCTTTCTAGTTACCTGGAGAATAAATTTGCTACATGCATAAAAGAAAACTACTGCAGACACCTACACATCATATTCAGCCGTGTATCCCTCCTTCCTCACAGCTTCGAAAATCATACAAGAGGTTTTTGTTTTACTTAAAACTAACAGACTTACAGTGGAAGATGAAAATGCTATCATTCTCTACATATTTTTAGCCACAAAAAAAAAAAAAAAAAAAAAAGCTTCATGAACTGTAAACACGATGGCCTGATGCCTTCACCACCTGAATCTTTACACTAATTTTTTTATCCAAAATGTAATGGAAACATGCAACATCACACAGCAATCAGAAAACAAGGTCCATAAAATTCATGCAAAAATCCCATACAAATAAAATATTTTATCCCATCACAACAATGGAAAACTTAAAATGTACGCTTATAAAACATAAAAAAATAATTTAAATATTATTTTCAATGAAAGTTCTATCAATGCCAAAAATTTGCATTGTTATAAAACCAACTTTATCTCTGACAAAACAAATATATACTCGCCACAGTTATACATCATCCTAAGAACAATTTTCTTTGCGATGAAGTCAGAAACCTGCCATCACTGCAAAATTCCACTTGTACATCAGTAGCAGCATAATGCACTCATAAAGGCATCTTCATGTTTTTAAATGGGTAAGACAAACATTCCTCAGGCTGATGTATTACCACCACAATAATTTCTATTCATTGATTAACCTGTGATTCCATTATATACAGCACTGATTTCAAGCAGTGTTTCATACTTAACGCAATTATATATGATTAATCTTGATCCAGTTTTTCCACAAAAGCATATTATTATCCTGACTCACTAGTGAATTTAACCAAAAGGTACAAATGACTATCTATCCATCCATCCATCTATCTACCTACATACTTATCTATCTATCTATCTATCTATCTATCTATCTATCTATCTATCTATCTATCTATCTCTCTGTCTGTCTATCCTGTGTTGACTAGCTTAGTCCCACTTGGCTGACAGCCTCTTCAATGAGGGAAAACTGGAGATGGTATTTATATTACTAGAGGAAATTTTGTCAAGGCTTCAGGCAACTGCCTTTAATCTTTGATTGGTGCCATGGGATCTTTTACATCCATCTGAGCTAATGCCAGCTCAGGCAGATGGGGCCTCAGTTTAATGCCTCATCTGAAAGAAAACATGCTTATAAGTACCACACCCCCTTATGCTGCACTGCAGTGTCAGCAATCCATCTAGCTGGTAATGTAATTCCAAGTTCTGCCTGAGTTATTTTTCCTTTATCAGTCTCCAATCATCTATCCTTACCATCTGGCTCCTAAATCTTACATGATATAACATGCATCACAATCATTGTCTGTAGCAATTTAACTGCCCCTTCCATTGCAGGCCATATCAATCACAGGTTCACCCCTGCTCTGTGGGAAGCACAAGCAATGGAGTTAATCCCCAACCCCAAAATATTCAATACTCTGAATTATTTTTTGAGTTCTAGGTATAAATATATTTTTTCTTATTGCTGCTAGGTTATTTACCATCCTATATATATTACAAAATAATTTCCAAGATCTTCTTTACAGTGAGAGAAAATGCAGCCTGAGACAGATGTCTGAATATAAGTAATACTCTTGGGAAAGTGTGCAATTCAGCAATTTGTATTTTACTAAAGAAAATGTAGACATATCTTGAGCTAGCAATGGAAATCATCATTCATCTTAAGAATTACTTTGCTCTGTGAAAAGTCCAACCATGGGGGCTTTCCTTACCTAAAAATGTTCAATAATCCAAATCATTCTTGAGCTCTAGGTATAAATAAATGGTTCCCACTTCTCCTGGTTTTTCTGCCATGTTAAATAAAGTATGACATAATTTCCTGGTTCTTTGAAACACAGGGAGAAAGTGAAGCCTGAGACAGATGCCTGAAGATAAATACTATTATTATAAAAACAAATAACTTGTAAGCTTGAGTTATGCTTAGAAGAAAACAGACATACCATGGACCAGAAATGCAAATCATAGCTTTGCATTCCCTTCATCTACACATTCCCTGTTTAAACACTGCTGAATACCCACAACATTAACCTTCTAATGATCTTAACTGCCAATCTGTGAGACTTGTGTAAGCTGACAAAAACAGGTTTCCACAATGGGAAGACAAACTGCTAATCTTTTTTTTTTTTAACTTTCAAGTCAAATTCAAAATCAGAGCTGAAGGAGTTCCATCATCAAAAATGTCTACATAAATGTTTTTGGGATGGTGGATATATATGCTGGTAACTTTACTTATGTCATATGACCACTACAATAGCCATCTATCTTACACACTATTCATCTGATGTCATTAATAAACTGCAACGTATCAAAGTTATTTATTTTATTTTTATTTTACAGTTTGATAGAAGTGTAGGTGAGCTGGTCTGTTGACCCTTTTCCGTCATGATCCAAGTACAAGTAAACAAAAAACAATAGTAAGCAAACTAAGTAAAGAAAAATGTATCAAACAAAATACAGAAACACTCAGAGAAAGATTTGTTAAAAAATCATTTAGTCCACAAAATAACATTGAACAGTTTGTATAAGTAAGATTGAGTGCTCATATATTCATTTATGTTTATGTTGCCTCAAGATGCTATTTACAATATTTAAATACAATGCTCAATTATAGTATATGTGAATACCTGTACTTCAAAGCTGAAAGAAGTTAGCCAATGTTCCAAAAATCAGGCGCATGTATCTTCCTTCTGCAAATACTGCCTAAAGTTGTTCTTTGAATGTTTCTGGAGTTTTAAGGCTTTTTCATCTGTAGGCAGTTGATTTCAGAAGTAGCTCTACGTGTAAGAGGAATTTTTCGCCAGTGGACAGATTAAATGTAGGCCTCCCCAGTCTGATTGCACATCGCTGGCTGCTTCTAAAGAAGCAGCTTTGTTCTTTAGTTTGGAATAATCTTTTAGAGGGTGAACAGTGGCTTGGTTTACAGATTACAGATATCAGGCTACTTAGTAGATAAGTGACTTGTTTAGTAACAGGGAACCTGTGTGCCTTTACGTATTACAGGCAATGACAACAATTATACCCCTTAACTGTCCTTGATTTTCAGGGTTGTCCTTGATCATGACTTAAATTTTAGCTCTGTCCCTCTTAATCCTTCCTAAACCTGGTGACTTTTTGAGAAAAGGTGGAGAATTGCACTTAATAAATAATGAATTTAATTATAGTTATAAACTTCTTTTACTTTAGAAATGCATATTAAAGTGTATTCTCTGATTCTGTCAATGTCTCTCAAATTAACAGTATTAATATTTTAAAAGTGTTTCTGATTATTTCTGGATTTGTGCCTAATTCTGTTGAGGTTTGTCCTTGATTCTTTGAGAGCTATAATAGCAATTTATGTCTAAGGACAGCACATGTAAAATATTCTGAGCTATTTCTAACTTCTGTGTTATATTAACTACGTGAAGGGCAATAATTGGTAGGACATATTCAATTTTGGTAATTAGGGTATTTTTTGGCTTAGGTCACATATAACAGTGGGGAGAAGGTGTAAGAGTTAATAACACAGGTTTTAGATGTGTCAAAACTTTGGTTGCAATGTTGTCTGTATGAATACTGAGGTTTAGTGAAGGGAGTGTTACACCAAGATATTTTTGCTACGCAAAATTTGGTATACTGTTCCCTTTTAGGGCTGTTACGTCTATAATAAGTAAGGATGCAAGTTTCTTTGTGGTGGAAAAAAAAATTGTATTTGTTTTGGTACTGTTAATTTGGAGTTTATCATTTCACTGCTAGTTACAAAGGATTGTGAAGTGAGAGTGCATAAATGTTGCAGTGTTTGGCAGGATTTGTGAGCTTCAAG
>NC_056735.1:130533977-130573977 GCF_019279795.1 Protopterus annectens
AGTGTTGAGGTATGTGCTTGCACATATGAAGATTTCATTTCTACCACTCCCTTAAATCTTTGTTTCATAAATTGCTTTATCTAACTATCCTGGTTTATCTCTTAGTCTTTTTTAAGTAAAAGGAATGTCTATAAATAATTTGTAGCATTACTGAGTTAAATAGCTGCTGTGCAACCACTGGGTTGGTTTCATGCCAATTTAGGACCACCTGATTCTGTTTAGTCCTTCTACTACTTCTTCCTGCTTTGGTTCTGAGTAAGACTGGCAGAGAGGATTTTTTCTGGAATTTTAGGAATTTAAGAGCTAATGATATTTTGTACTGGGAAGTGATCACTAAGCATGTCAGCAAAGTGTGAGATATTTCTGAATTTTTCAGGAATATAAGTTATCAGAAAGCCTAGAAGACAACTTTATTTGATGCTGGCTTTGGTTTACTGGTGGTGCAGATTACTTGTGACATGCTGTTTACAACAAGTATTGATTACATATATTTTTTTTAGGCTAAGCTTAATGTCATCACCCATAATTATTTGTCCATTGGGGCAAACATTTAAGATAGCAGTTACAGTACTGTGTATTTGAATCTGACCTGATGAAGGAGATATATAAACTATTGTAACAAAAATATTAACATGTTTAATTTGAGTTATTTTGTTTGTCAGGTTGGACAGAAATTAGATGCTAGGAGTAAAGATTTGAAAGCTGGTTGATCTCTGACAAGTTACATAGTACTGTACTCACTTTTTATATCAGGATGATTATTCCAAAATGTTTTCTGTTATACTTTGGGAGGTGAAACTGCAGGTGTTGTCCATTAGCCAGTTTCAGAGATACACGTAAAAAACAAAGTCCGTAGCGGATAACCAAGGCGCCAAAAAATATATATAACCTTCACTCAATCACAAAAGGCAATATTCTGTCAACACGTAGCTCAGCAGCAGTTAAGTATAAGTTTCAGAGATACATTGAACATCTGGGTTATTGGTAATAACTCGGCCTTTTGCAGTGGCCTTGTTATAACAAAGGCTTTATTCATATAAGTGTAGGGGTTTATGACCTAGGTTTGTTTGCCATTGAGTTGATTGTAAGTAATGGCTGGTCTTTGGTAATTGTGGACTGAATAATGTAATTGTGTAAATAAGAAGAAATGGGCCTTGGTTTACATTTGCTTCTCTTCCTTCTCGAGGTTAATGATACTATGTAAAAGAGGGTGAGCCATTTGTTTATACCTTTTGTGAATTAAAATGCCAGTTAAGTGCTCTATGACTGCTGAAGTTAGTTTTATTCTACGTAAGTGTTGCTAGTTGGATTTGGCATTGTTAATTTTTGGTGGCTAAGTCATACATAAAGTGGTTTAATTTGCAAAAAATGCTTTGGAAGTGAATTTGTTTAATGTCTCTGGGGCAGGGAGGAGTTTACCTTGGAACACTGTAGGTCAATGGAATAGGCTATGTCAATTAAGACAGTTGAAACAGGAATATCCTAAAGAGTCAGTATATGGAACTTAAGCATTTTTTTCAGATCCTGTTAGATGGTATTCCGTGAGTTTTGAGAACTTCATTTGGCATTAAAAGTACTGCTGGAGTTCATAGGTGCTTATAGGTATGCAGTCCAGGAGAAGTTTAAGGATCCTAGCCAAAATTCCCAATGTCCTCATGCACTGTCTGGTTTAGTGACTTACTCAAGGTCATGTAAGGTAAATGAAGGTGCAGTGATTTACTCCTTGCACCAATGAACAGGAAGCAACTCATAAACAAGTCAGAGCTTTAGTCACTGCACTAACTGCAAGACCTTTCCCTTACCTCCATACCCACTCACTGATATACTTGCTGAATTATTTGCCTCTTAAGTTTAGGTTGGAAGACAAATAGTTCAGGAAGAAAGAGAAGAGAAGAGAAGAGAAGAGAAGAGAAGAGAAGAGAAGAGAAGAGAAGAGAAGAGAAGAGAAGAGAAGAGAAGAGAAGAGAAGAGAAGAGAAGAGAGGAGAGTATATCCTTGTCAGTCATCTAATACTCCTGGCTAAAAGAGTTGGTTGAGGAAAGAGATGTTGGGAAGTTGTAGTTTGTCTGCTGCAGGAGGCTGAAGACTAAATATTGATTACGCAAAGGAGTAGAGCTGAATATTCCACCTAAGGCACAAGGAGGACAAAGGATGCAGTTGAAAGATTTGGTACTAAATAGTTAGGGCCTAAGGAACAAACATATGGATTTAGTAAGTGTAAGAGAATCACCTTATCTGCCACTTAAGGCTGCACTAGAAAAACAATCTGAGGAAGTAATGCTAGAATAAGCATGGACCGCAACATAGTGCTAAAAGGCAGGGAATGAGAAAGTATAAGAGCAAAGCTCTGACAGAGTTTAATAGTACAGGTCCATTGGTTATCTATGGCTCTGGGTGGGAGTAGCTTTAATCATAAATAATAATGTGACATCCACACTCTGGACCAGTAATCAAGGAGCCTGAATCCTCAGCACTGACACTGGAGAGGACCGTTCACTTAGAATACAAATGGATACACTCAGTATTTCCAGATGCAGACCTCTCTGCATCTAGCACAATTTTCCTTAAGAGCACACAAGAAACACACTAAGTCTAGGATCTAGATTTCTCTATCTGTCTCCCACCAGGTCCCCAGAAACACTGACCACTGATACAGCTGTAGGGTCAGGTCCTCAGCTGAGTGTCCAAGCCAAGTCCTCCAGCACCCTCTCTGTGAAACCAGTGCTTCGTGTCCCTGCCCCAAATAGCTGACACACACACTCTTTGAGATTTAATTTACACACACAGACACTCACACACACGTTGGGAAAGGTTGGCACAGATTACCCACGTAACCCCTTCTTCATAGACTATAAGGTATTTATCACTGTCACCAGTCAGTTACTATAAGGCTATAAAATTCAGTTATACTAAGTGAAATTAATATTAATACAAATGGCAATGTTGACCAAACAGCCAGGCTTTTAGGAGAGGCCAGAGTTAAAAATAAATAATAAAAGAACATGAAAATGCTAAATATCTACAGTAAAAATGAGAGTTTTAGCCAGAGGGAATATTAAAAATAACATCAATGGAAAGTTTCACACAGTTATAGAAAAACAGTATTTAACTAATCCCATCTATTCCTGATTGACTAAAAGAATTACTGTTCCTACTTACTGAATAGAGCAAGGCAAGATGGGTGGGTGGTCCTTGTTGACAGATCCAAGACAAAATACAGTATGCTCCTGAGAATTCAGTCTCTTCTAATTTTAAACCATTATTTCTGCATAGAATGACATATACATCTGGTCCTCTGACTTTTCTCCCATCACTAGAGGCTACCAGGGTTTAGCACCTATCTGCTGCAATACACACAGATAGAGGTTTGCTCAGATTTGGTTCAGCTGCTGGAAGTCATAAAATCATAAAACCTTGCACTCTTCCTACAGAAGCTAAATCCTATTCTCTAGCACATATATTGTGTCCCTGGCTCTATTCAAAACTGCGGGATAATATCTTTATGGCTTAACCCATAAAGTAATTTAATTTCAAGAATATTTTGCAAATTCAGGTGGATTAAGATTAATCCCATCACTTCCAGTATATGCTGTTACAATGTATGAATTTAAACAGTTGCAATAATGCATGTACATTTCTTTTCCTTGCAGCAGGGTACACTGTTGATACATTTTAACACAAGCAAAACTCATAAATGCATTTTCAGCATAAGCATCTATAAAATCAGTTTGATATACAAATGATATAATTATTTACGAAATTACAGCTAGCTGTGGTGAAATAACAAATTTCAAAACAAATCTACTGCCCTATTTCTCCTGGCATGGCTGGCAGTGCCTCCTATCATTACAAATATGAACATTAATGAGTGAGGAGTAGCTCGATGACATCCTCTATGGTATGTGGAGGAGAGAGAGTGAGAGAGAGAGAGATCGATTAAAGCCTTACTAGCTACCCAGTAAAGGGATAAATAATTTGAACATAAAGCCTGAGCTGCAACTAAATGCAAGTGAAGGCTGAATTATAGAGAGTGATTGTCTGGGCAGTTGTGAGTTAGAGCCTGATGTGCCACCTAAGTTTATGTGAGAGCAGAGTAAGACTAATAGCGTAGGTCTTCCGGACCCTTAAGGCCATGTTTGAGAGCATACTACACTAACACAGAACAAGATGGGAGTGCACTACAGTGACAGAGAGCAACATGAAATGAAATGAAATAACAGTGACAAAGAAAAAGACAACAGGATACTACAATGACAGAGAAAAACATGAGAACATATAATAGTGACAGAGAACAAGACAAAACATACTACAGTGATAGAGATAAACATGAGAACATATAACAGTGACAGGCAACAGGATGAGAGCTGACTACAATGATAAAGAACAAGAGGAGAGCATACTACAGTGACAGAGAACATGATGAGAGTGTACTACAATGACAGAGAACAACATGAGAGCATACTTCATGACAGAGAACAAGACAAGAGTATACTACAGTGACAGAGAACAAGAGGAGAGCATACTACAGTGACAGAGAACAGGATGAGAGTGTACTACAATGACAGAGAACAACATGAGTGCATACTTCATGACAGAGAACAAGACAAGAGTATACTACAGTGACAGAGAACAAGAGGAGAGCATAATACAGTGACAGACAACAAGAGGAGAGCATACTACAGTGACAGAGAACAGGTTGAGAGTGTACTACAATGACAGAGAACAACACGAGAGCATACTTCATGACAGAGAACAAGAGGAGAACATACTACAGTGACAGAGAACAAGAGGAGAGCATGCTACAGTGACAGACAACAAGAGGAGAGCATACTACAGTGACAGAGAACAGGATGAGAGTGTACTACAATGACAGAGAACAACACGAGAGCATACTTCATGACAGAGAACAAGACAATAGTATACTACAGTGACAGAGAACAAGAAGTGAGCATACTACAGTGACAGAGAACAGGATGAGAGTGTACTACAATGACAGAGAACAACACAAGAGCATACTTCATGACAGAGAACAACACAAGAGTATACTACACTGACACAGAACAAGAGGAGAGCATACTACAGTGGCAGAGAACAGGATGAGAGTGTACTACAATGACAGAGAACAACACAAGAGCATACTTCATGACAGAGAATAAGACAAGAGTATACTACAGTGACAGAGAACAAAATGAGAATGAACTACAGTGACAGAGAACAAGACAGAGCATACTACAGTGACAGAGAAAAACTTGAGAAAATATAACAGTGACAGAGAAAAACTTGAGAATATATAACAGTGACAGAGAACAAGATGAGAACATACTACAGTTACAGAGAACAAGAGGAGACCATACTACAGTGACAGAGAACAGGAGGAGAGCATACCACAGTGACAGAGAACAGGATGAGAGTGTACTACAATGACAGAGAACAACACAAGAGCATACTTCATGACAGAGAACAAGAGGAGAGCATACTACAGTGACAGAGAACAAGAGGAGAGCATACTACAGTGACAGAGAACAAGAGGAGAGCATACTATGACAGAGAACAAGAGGAGAGCATACTATAGTGACAGGGAACAGGATGAGAGTGTACTACAATGACAGAGAACATGACAAGAGTACACTACAGTGACAGAGAACAAGAGGAGAGCATACTACAGTGTAGAGAACAAGAGGAGAGCATACTATAGTGACAGAAAAAAGGATGAGAGTGTACTACAAAGACAGGGAACAACACAAGAGCATACTTCATGACAGAGAACAAGACAAGAGTATACTGCAGTGATAGAGAACAAGAGGAGAGCATACTACAGTGACAGACAACAGGATGAGAGTGTACGACAATGACAGAGAACAAGACAAGAGTATACTACAGTGACAGAGAACAAAATGAGAATGTACTACAGTGACAGAGAACAAGACAGAACATACTACAGTGACAGAGAAAAACTTGAGAAAATATAACAGTGACAGAGAAAAACTTGAGAATATATAACAGTGACAGAGAACAAGATGAGAGCATGCTACAGTGACAGAGAACAGGATGAGAGTCTACTACAATGACAGGGAACAACACAAGAGCATACTTCATGACAGAGAACAAGACAAGAGTATTCTACAGTGACAGAGAACAAGAGGAGAGCATACTACAGTGACAGACAACAGGATGAGAGTGTACTACAATGACAGAGAACAAGACAAGAGTATACTACAGTGATAGAGAACAAAATGAGAATGTACTACAGTGACAGAGAACAAGGCAGAGCATACTACAGTGACAGAGAAAAACTTGAGAAAATATAACAGTGACAGAGAAAAACTTGAGAATATATAACAGTGACAGAGAACAAGATGAGAACATACTACAGTTACAGAGAACAAGAGGAGAGCATACTACAGTGACAGAGAACAGGATGAGAGTGTACTACAATGACAGAGAACAACATGAGAGCATACTTCATGACAGAGAACAAGACAAGAGTATACTACAGTGAGAGAGAACAAGATGAGAGCATACTACAGTGACAGAGAACAGGATGAGAGTGTACTACAATGACAGAGAACAAGACGAGAGCATACTTCATGACAGAGAACAAGACAAGAGTATACTACAGTGACAGAGAACAAGAGGAGAGCATACTACAGTGACAGAGAAAAGGATGAGAGTGTACTACAATGACTGAAAACAAGACAAGAGTATACTACAGTGACAGAGGACACGAGGAGAGCATACTACAGTGACAGAGAACAGGATGAGAGTGTACTACAATGACAGAGAACAACATGAGAGCATACTTCATGACAGAGAACAAGACAAGAGTATACTACAGTGACAGAGAACAAGATGAGAGCATACTACAGTGACAGAGAACAGGATGAGAGTGTACTACAATGACAGAGAACAACACGAGAGCATACTTCATGACAGAGAACAAGAGGAGAACATACTACAGTGACAGAGAATAAGAGGAGAGCAAACTACAGTGACAGAGAACAGGATGAGAGTGTACTACAATAACAGGGAACAAGACAAGAGTATACTACAGTGACAGAGAACAAGACAAAGGCATACTATAATGACAGACAAGATGAGAACATACTACAGTAACAGAGAACAAGAGGAGAGCATACTACAGTGAAAGAGAACAGGATGAGAGTGTACTACAATGACAGAGAACAAAGCAAGAGTATACTACAGTAGCAGAGAACAAGAGGAGAGCATACTACAGTGACAGAGAACAAGAGTAGAGCATACTACAGTGACAGAGAACAGGATGAGAGTATACTACAATGACAGAGAACAAAGAAAGAGTATACTACAGTGACAGAGAACAAGAGTATACTACAGTAACAGAGAACAAGAGGAGAGCATACTACAGTGACAGAGAACAGGATGAGAGTGTACTATGATGACAGGGAACAACACAAGAGCATACTTCACTGGCAGAGAACAAGACAAAGGCATACTATAATGACAGACAAGATGAGAACATACTACAGTAACAGAGAACAAGATGCTAATGTACTGCAGTGACAGAAAACAAGATGATTGCATACTACAGTGATAGTGAACAAGAGGAGAGCATACTACAGTGAAAGAGAACAAGATCAGAGTGCGAACAGTTGACAATATGTGCATGTACTACAGTGACAGAGAGTAAGATGAGACTGTACTACAGTGACAGAGAACAATATGAGAGCATACTACAGTGACAGAGAATAAGAGAGAATGCACTACATTGATAGAGAACACGATGAGAGTCTATTACAGTGATAGAGAATATGATAACATACTGCAGTAGACAATGGTGGGAGCGGTCTTCCCAGAGTGCCCTAATTAATGTGAGTGGTTAAAGACTTATCTCATATGCAAGGATCAAAGAAAAAAATAAAGAAGAGTGAACACTATATGAATTGATGTTGTTTGCCCCTCAAGGCTACTGGAGTGAGGATAACTATATTGTAGAAATTATGCCAGGAGAATTTTTTGTGAGTGGAAAGTTTATACTCTGTTAAAGTAAAAAGGGAGAAGAGCAAAACTGCATAAATCGGCATCTGCATAGTATGATAGCTAGAAAGGGAATTAGTCTAAGATGGAGATATTGATCACTTAACTCTTATTTATCAGGTAAGTCTGTAATGTAAATAAACAATGGGATGGAGCACATAAAAGCTCTAATTTAATGTTGTTTCCTCAATAGGACTTTCACAATACTCCATGTTGTGATTACTTAGTCACCTATCTAGAAGGCAACAGGCCATTAAATGGCAATAGACCTACTCATCCTTTCAACCACTTACTACACATGTCCCTTAGGACTCTGTCCTGGGTCCTTTCCTATTTAATATATTTATTATTGACCTCCATACCTCCACTCATCATGCTAGTTTAGTTCAGTAAGCAGATGACTCAACATTAATATCTGTAGCCTCAGCAAAAAATAAGCTCCAAGACATTACCCAAAAATTGTTTTCCTCTGTAGAAACCTGGCTCAAAGAATCAAACCTTTTACTCACCCCCAAGAAAACTAACTTAATGTTTTTTTAAGTTGCCAAAATCAAAAGCAAATTTTTACCATAAAGGCAGCAAATAATATTGTCATTGAAATTGTAACTCACAGTAAACTTCTAGGGATTACAATAAATGATAATCTCAAATGTGAACAGCATATACAGCCCACCATTAAATCTGTTCATCAGAACCTAGGATCAATGGAGTCTTTACAGATACTGCACAAAAACTCTAGTCACCACCTTCTTATTGCTGATTCTCTTAGACATTGATCCTATCCTTACAAACTTAAAACAATACTTGGAGGGATGGACATGGCCAAGATGCTGATAGAATAGCAGCGTTTTTTATTTCTTCTGTTATTTTATATAGTTCTGACAAGAAAAATCATCTTTAAGCTGTCTTAGCATTATTCAAGAAGATATACTTAAAGTCATATTAACATAGTGTCAAGAAATTAAATTGATATTTTGAGATTTCCTGTCAAACCTTTATCTGGAAATTTTTCTTTACAAATAGTTCTAAAATGAATCACCTAAAAGCCAATTCTCTGGACTCTACCTTTAAGAAAGAATGAACTGCAGTCCGTTCCTGTCAACATACAAGAATTGCCAGTAAAAGGGATAGACTAGACACCAAATTGGACAATTTTAAAGAAAAATGCTCTAAACACATTAACAAATTCAAGAAGTTTTACAATACCAGAAGGCTCAGATCACTGGTATTAAAGATTCTTTGAATGATATGGAGGGGAGGCTTACTGAAGATGGACACAATATTAAATTTGTACTAAAACAAAATAATGTTCTGTTGAATAAACTGGATGATCTAGAAAATAGATCACTCAGAAATAATACAAGAATCTTTGGTCTTCCAGAGAAAACTGAAGAAAATGATATGATATGCTTCTTGACTTCCTGGCTTCCTAAAGTTTTATATTTGCCTGACGCCATTTCATTTGGTATTGAGAGAGCACATAGGTCTTTGGCTACTACAACTTATTCAAAGAACAAATCTCTCTCAAGATATGCAATAGTAATGTTTTTTCATCACAAGATAGGGGGCTTATTCTTAAAACTGCATGGTCAAAGTATTCCATTAAAACAAAAAACAAAATCATTCATTTTGATAATGACTATTCCACTTCTGTTATAAATAAAATAAATGTTTTCTTCCTCTGACTAGAGAATGAAAGAAAAAAAATAAAGTTAATTTGTTGTTTTTGGCTAGACTAAAATTGCTTTACCAAATGAAACAAAAATTGTTGATGATCTGGATGCAGCTGTTTCCTTTTTGAAAATAAATAACTTTCTTGAACACACTTAGTATATGGATTGGACTGGAGCTTCCCTGAAGAGACAGGCAGAGAGACCTAGGTGGAAGACAAATGAAAAAAAAGAAGAAACTGATAGATAAATGACTCAAATACCTTTTATTGTCATTATTTTAATATATATATATATATATATATATATATATATATATATATATATATATATATATATAAATATATATATATATATATATATATATATATATATATATAGATAGATATATTCCTTTATTATTTTTTTATTTTAATAAGTGGACGGTGCAGTAGAGTAGTGGTCGCATTGTTGCCTCACAGCAAGATGTTCTTCAGTTCAATTCTCGACTGGGGTGCCTTCTGTGTGGAGTCGGCATGTCCTCTCTGCATTCGCAGGGGGTTCCTCCAGGTGCTCCAGTTTCCTCCCATGTTACAAAGACATGCATCTGGAGCATGTCTTCCCAGGCCTCAGCTGAAAATTGGCTTAATTCCATGTTGGACTTTCCCAGTAAACAAATGTTAAATACATAAATAAGTCAAGTTCATTGTAGAATCTGACATGTTCAGTTTCTGGAAACTGGGGAGGGCATCTCATGGCTTCCATTATTAAGGTAAAGTTTTTTATTCTCTTTATATATTTTTTCTGGCAACCAACAAAATTCCTGCCTTTATGATTATATTCTGTATATGTTACTGGAATCACTATGTGTAACACTGTATCTACTTTTGTACCAATTAATGTTTAATATTTTCTGTATCTATGTTCTTGTCAAAACGTCTCTCCCCGGGCCTCCACCAAAGGGCTCTTTTAGGCCCAGTGGACTTTCCCAGTAAACAAATGCAATAAATAAATAAATAAAAAAAATACATTTATATGTTTTATACTGTGGTGACTGGCGTAGATTATTGGGTATTATATAATATGTAATTTTTATTTGGTGTGCAGTGCATATATCTTGGAAACTTCTTTGGTTCCAGGACTCACTTTCTTGTTCTTATGCTGATGTTAATGTAGTGTTTTTTTTATTACATATAAGGGTTGTTTAGTGGTTGTTGCTGTTTGTCACATTGATGTATCTTTAACCTTATATTTCTTTATTTGTTTTGTCTGCTCTTTCATCTGTTTTTTCACTTTGGTGTGTTTGGGACTCTTGGTGACTGATATCTGTTTGCGATGGATGCCATCTGTGAATTTTTTTTTTGCATTTTTTTTGTGAAGTGGTGAATTTGCTCGAATGTGATGGAAGTTCATGCCCTAGTGTCTTTTTGCCTCTTTGGGACTTTCTTCTCTGGCTGCAGTGGACCATGCAGTTTGGAGTATATGTCATTGGAGAGGGGGATTGATGTGAATGGGACCTGTTTTGTGTGTGTCTGCATGTGAATTTTCTTCTAGGGAGAGGACTTGCTTGTTAAGTGCAGTTTTGGTTTGGTTTGGTTTGGTTGTATCATAATTTTATAAAATTCTTTATTTAATTACCTTATGTGAGTAGTTTTTTGGTGGGGATTGGATGTTCTTCCTGTTTCTGTGTTGTGCATTGACTGGATTGTGGGGGTGGTTTTGTAGGATGAGACTTTGTTTTACTTTGACTTCACTAGTTGTTGTTGACTACAATTGCCTTTCTTATCATGGATTGTTTTTTTTCCCCGTGAGTCTGTGGCATGCTCTCATTTCCCTCAGATTTGGTTTAGTTTGACAGACTGGCTTGGTTTAGTTTGACAGTGTTTGATGTTGTCTGACAGTTCGCTAATGAGAGAAGGAGAGTGGGTATAATTTTTGTGGGAAGGAGCAGAGCCTTTCCTTTGGCATTCGCTGTAGATGTGGGCATTTTATGTTAGCATGTTCTGCTCTTTGTCTCCCATATGAGAGAAGGTTTAGCATAACAGACCCACTGATGCCTAGATACATGTATACATTGTACTGACATGCTGTATAAAGTATGACACACAAAATGATAGCAGCCATATCTGGAGACAGTTTTCTTACTGTAATGCTATGACTGTATACAGTTACATAAACAACACAAGCATGATAAAGTGATACAGCTGAGGTTTTTCACATTCACAATTGCAAAGAAGCATCTCATAGCTGTAACATATATATTAAGAGCAGACCATATTAGGACCAGCTCAACAAACTACCTACTCAGTTAATTACTGAAATAGGAAGGAATGGGAAGTGGTAGGACAGCCATGAAAAATGTATGATCAAGTAGAGCAACACACACAACTGTTATATGAAAAATAATTAATAATGCTGCATTTTATCCAAAATATAAGACATGTATAATCAAGCAAAGTGTAGCTGTGTTTGCTTCACTTTATCCACATTCTTACCAACACTTAAAGCTGATATAGAGAAAAATGACTGTGGATGCCTAGAAAGATGTCATTCACATCTGTTTCCTCAATGTGATGGATATGGAACACAAAGGAAAAAGAACTTTAGCTAGCTGTAACACAAACTGTCCTCTCGTAGTATTTAAAGCACAAGTTATATTTATCATGGCTGATTAAGCAGCACATACACAAAACTCTTCTTCCTAATACTGACGACATTTTCCCCTCATCCTGTTGATGGATAAATGAGCTATGTTGGGGCTTGGAAGAGACTGATATTGTATACATCATTATTAAGTCTAATTAAGGTGAGTAGGACTCTGGGATATCTGTGGTATATCAATATAATTGGAGAGATATTTGCACAATCTCAACACAGTAAAGAGATGGATAACCACAAATCTCCACAGTAAGAAAACCTCCACAAAAAACTTCTCCAAAGCCAACTTCATGCTACTCAAATCAGAAGTGACAAACTTCATGACACCCATGCAGATGGGAACTGAATGTTTGACTGCTGAATCCTACACTAAGGCACTGTATGAGCACATCCACTCATGCATGAATCGTGCCATCCCCAGTAGAATCAAGACGCTCTCATCCAAAAAAAGGAAGCCAATATGGTGGTCCCTTGCCATAAACAAACTTTACAACAAAAGGAAGAAACTGTTGCAGAAAAGAGGAAATTCCCAGGATTCAAAAAACTCCCTTATCAGCCTCAGTAAGAAGCTGAGATCCCTCATAAAATCCCCCAAATCTAGTTATGAAAATAAAATTGCCAAAGATTCCAAAGACAATCACAAGGCATTCTATAGCTATGTCAAGAATCTAAATGGCAATGCTCAGATCTGCTCTGAGCTACAACAGAATGGTATTAAATATACTGATCCCAAGGATTTTGCCAATATCCTGGCAGATTAATTCAGTGCAAACTTCACCCCCTCTGACCCCCTAAAGGGCCCATCTCAATACTGAAAGATTGCCAAATTCCTGTAATAACTGCCACACAGGTAAAAAATGCACTCTCTAAAGCTAAGAGTACAGCATCCATGGGACCAGACGACATCCCAGGCTGTGTACTACATGGACTATAAAATGAACTGGCATCTCATCTAAGTGTCATGTTTAATCATAGCCTCACCTCAGGCTTCAAGCCCACTGAGTGGTGCACAACTACAGTTATCCCACTCCACAAGGGGGGATCCACCTTGGATCCCAGAAACTGCTGTCTCATCAGTCTGACGAGCCTGATCTGCAAGGCCATGGAACGTATTATCATGGAACTTATAAACAAAGACATTGGCAACCTTTAAACACTGGACCCCATACAGTTTGGATTCATGATCTTGTCTCCTGAACCTGATTGACTTCTTTGAATCAGTCTCTAGAGCCGTGGACAAGGGTAAGGTGGCCCACACAGCCTATCTGGACCTTGCCAAGGCCTTCACTACCATCCCCCACTCTGGAATCATAGATAAACTTACTAAGTTGGGCATTAATCTCTACGACACTCAATGTGTTGCCAACTGGCTTACTGACAGAACCCACACTGTAAAAGTAGCCAACTTCAAATCCAGCTCCAGACAAGTGACAAGTGGAGTACCTCAGGGTTCAGTCCTGGGACTGCTCTTGTTTGGCATATACTTCTCTGAAGTACAGGCCAACACTAAGGTACTCTGGCTAACAAAGTTTTCAGATGACTGCAAACTGGGAGCCATTATTGAATCCCCAAATGATGTGGATATTCTACAAAAGGGCCTTACAGAAACAGATGCTTGGTGCCAGAGCCATGGGCTCAAGGTCAATGCCAAGAAATGTATAGTTATCCCCTTTGGGAAAAAACATGTACCTGTGAATTACCACATAGGTGGCAGTACACTAAACACTGAAAGTGTGATAAGAGACTTAGGGACACAGGTGGACAGTGGTCTCACCTTTGATAACCACATTACCGCAACAGTCAGGAAATCCTTCTATGTGGCACACCTCATCACTAAGGGTTTTTCATCCAGAAAAAAGGAGGTCATTGTCCCACTGTACTCATCTCTCATTAGACCCATTATAGAATGCAATGTCCCATTTGGTATGTACCTCTCAAGACATCTGCAACAACTGGAAAGGCCACAGAAATACCTCACTAAAAGAATCACAGACCTAAAGCAGATGCCCTATTCTGACCGTCTAAAAAAACTCCACCTATATAGTTTTAGACTATAGGATATTTAGATGGTTTTGTAATTTCTTTATTTACTATTAATGGTGTTTATTTGTTCTTTTTGTGTATCTACTGTTATGTTTCTCTTTCACATTGTGAAAAATGTGTTTGTCAAGTTTTTTTTTTTTAAATTTATCATATTCAGATCTTGTCTTGGGAAGTGAATTTTGTGTTTACTTATGTAAAATGCATGATACTTTCTTTCTTGTCATAATTCACATGTAATTTCTAAAATGCATCTCCTTAAACAACAATGATTTGAATAATGGTTGTAAAAGAGGGAATCTAAACAAGTGTCTAAAATTATTTAATTCTCAGATATTTCTCCAACAGACACATTTGCTGCAAGCTGACAGAGACAGATTTAAAACCAATGCGTATTATGTTTTAATTAGTTCTCATTAAATTCAGAAGAAAAGAGGGGTAGCTATCTTATGGAGGAACATATTATCTATCCCTAAGACAATTAGGTCATACACAGATGACAAACATTCTTTATATTCTATTACTTTAGAAATTAATAGAAAAGTATACTCTTTTGTTAATCAATATTGGATACCTGGAATAGGTGTTAGAACTCCTAGACAACACTTAGATCAGATTGTTCAAATTTCATAGGGCAGTATTGTTATGGCAGGAGATTTTTACTGTATTGCAAAATAAAAAGGAAAATAACTGTCTCAAATGAGGAACTAATTCAATTATAGATCTTATGCATTTTAAAGATATTCATACATTTTTAGACCCACATTCATTATTGGTCACTCAATAATCACATAGACATGCTACACAGGCTATAATAGATAGAGTTTTCATTTCTAATGATTTAATAAATAGATTAGATAAAGTTAAAGTGATTTATTGACCCTTTTCTGACCATAATGCAATAACGTTTGAATGTTTTTTAGTAAGTAACATTAACCTACCCATATCATGTATTCCAGCATATATAACCAATCTAAAAGACTTTAGGGATTTTTTGTAAAAAGAAACTCAGACTTTATAGAAATTAATTACACAAAGGACAGCTCTAAAATATTTTTGTCAGTTTCTGAAAAAGCATACCTATATGGTAAGATTATTAATTGGTTTGCTCTAAAAAAGGCAATGGAACAAAGACTTATTCGATTTACTGGTTGAAATGTATAAAATAAAATTAGAATCCCAGAAAACAAATTTAAACAAGATAAAAGAGATAAACAAACTAAATGATAAATATTTAGAAATTCTAACTCATAAAACTATGATCGACCATGAGAAGATAAAATTAGATAATTTCTTGGTTAATCCTACATCTATGCATAAGTTGGCAAATAAAACAAAATTGCTCAATAAAACTTATCATATAAATGAAATATATTATACTAATAAAAAGAAGAAGGTCTATTTTTTGCATGATATTTTGATTGAATTAAAAAAAACATTTAAACAATAATAACTTGATACTAGATTCACAAGAGGGTATCAAGAAATTCGTGTAGGATAGTATTAAAAGAAATGAACAGGTGATCAGATGAAATTTATTGATAAACATATATCTTTATCTGAAGTAAAAACTCAAATTAATAAATGAAAATCAAATAGAGTTCCTAGTAAGGCTAACATTATTTCAGAATTATGCAAACTAATTAAAGAAGATACTTTAGACATTTTGCTTAAAGTTTTTAAGTTATCTAAAGACTTAGTACATATTCCCCCTTCTTGAAAATATTCTCTCTTTCTCCAGTTCTAAAGATTGATAAAGATCCAGTTAAGTGTTCATCATACAGACCAATTTCATTATTAAACATTGATCATAAAATACTTACGGCTATTCATGCTAATAGGTTAAAACAAATTTTCCTCTCTTTGATAAATGATGATCAAACTAATTTTATTTCTAATAGAAATTCCAATGATAACATTAAAGGAATTGTAACAATAATTGATTATGCAAATAATATAAATGAAAAGCTGACTTTGGTAAGCTTGGACATAGTGCCTTTGATTCAGTAAATTGGAATTAGTTATCATTGGAACTTGAATAGTGTAATTTTTATCAGCAATTTTGCAAAACGTATAAATCTTTTTTTACAAAAACTCTCTTGCTTATGTTAAAATAGAGTTATATACTTCTGAGTCAATAAAAAAAACAAGAGAATCAAGTAAAGAAGTCTTTTTCCACTTTACTTTTTTGCACAAGTCATACAGCCATTTGCTAATTTAATATAAATATCTTCACACATTAGAAGTTACAAATAGGAAAAAATGTAGAATCTAGGGTCGAAAATTTTGTAGATATTCTAATAACTCTAAATGAATGCAATAATTCACTATCCGCTTTTCTCAATTTAATGGAAACTTTTTCAGGAAAAACAGGGTCTCAAATTTAATGAAAATAAAACAAAAGTCTTGCCTATAATTTATAATTTAAAAGATACAGAGGAAACATTTAACACATATATTCCTTATGATAGGAAATTAAACTACTTAGGAATAACATTAGCTGAAAATATTAATAAATTAATAGAAATCAATTTTGACAGTAATATGGCCTCTTTAAAAAATCTTATAAAAATGGAATAAGTTCACTTTTTTCAATAGATGAAAGACTTTCTTTAATTGACATGATAATCTTATCCAAAACATTATATAGCATTCAATCTCTATATCTTCCACCTCCAAAGAGTTTTATTAAAGGATTTAATTCTTTAATTTAATTTTTTTTTTGTGGATGCCATGTAAACCCAGAATAGCTTTAAATCACCATACTAGATTTGGGTGAATAGGGGTATTAGTTTAACAGATCTAAACATATACTATATAGCTTCTATTATCAAAACAATAGTTATTTGGCTCAATAATCAATATTCTGCTAAATGGAAAGAGTTTCAAGAAAGTCTTTGTATACAATCTTTTAATACCAGACTTTGTAATTACCACCTAATATTAAAAAAAAAAATCTTCTGTTTTGGTTTCCACTCTAAACTTACATGCAATGCATATTTAAAAAAAATATTGTATTAGCTCCAGCTAATAGAAATGGAAAAAAGTTTTCTGCTCAATATATAATTAATAATTACGATCTCGGAAACAACATTTGGTTGTACTTGGAAAACGGGATACAATTTATAGAAAGTAGACTTAATTTAATGCAGCCTAGCTTAAGAGTATCAATTCCTAAGTTAATTGATTTATTATACTTATTGGTAAAACAAAAAAATACTGGAAATGGTCTTTTGTCTAAATTATATATAGTGATTAAAAGGAGCAGGAGTTTAATAAAGATAGCTATTGGAATTATTTTAAATTTATAAATAATGAACCTCCTTATGATGAAGATAAAAGTATTATTTCATTTTCATCTAAACAAACTAAATGGAGGTTATTTTCATAGAGATTTTTGCATAGATCTTTTATACACTGCACAGAATTGAGCTAGTATTCAGTACTAGAATAGTCTATTGGAGATGTAAGTTAGACATTAAAGCTGATTAGTATTGTATATTCTTTGATTGTGATATACTCAAAACACTTTGGGATGAAATTAATCTATTTGTACAGTTTCTTTTCTCTGATAAATTTTCCTTTACTTAATCTTTGGTTTTGTTTAATAATCCAATTCCTAAATGTGCTGGAAAAATGAAATATCCCCTTTTATGGAACATATTAACTGTTAAAAGTAAAGTAATAAAACATTGAAAGAATGATTCTGCTTCCTCTTTTAATACGTTCTCTAATATCTTAAAATAAGTTTGTCGTCTGGATCTCATGACCATTAAGTAAAGGACTCTAATAATCACTTCCTCATATAACATATGGAAGAACTTAAAAGAACTTTTAAATATATAATGGTTGATACACTTGTATTATTTGGTAATTCATAGTATTCTTCTAATATATCATTTATGTAGTAGACACCTTTGTAAATAGTTGTTTTGTTCTGTTTTGAATTAATTGTTTACCTCTTTTGTTATGTTGTTATATGGGATTATTTTTTTATGAATAAAAAACTAATTTTAAACTTAAAACAATATTCAAAGAAACTTGACTCCTGCTACAATAAAGAAGCTAAATTTGCCAACAATCTCCCTCATTGGACCCCCCATTGTCACAGCTTAAAGCAATTAAACTGACATGAAATACACAACTACTTAACATAGTCACAACTAACTACAGTGCACACACTCATTCATCATCCAGAAAAATGCCCTGCACTACATAACATTACTATCCTACTGTCCAGCAAGAGACCTCCGCTCTAGTAACAAACTCTTATTGCTTACAAATAAGTCAAATAATGTAGAAGGAGACTCGCTCTACTCCCAATATATTGCTAAACTCTGGTATAGCATCCCCACATAAATAAAACTCTCCAACAAACCCAACAGTTTTAAACCACTGCTTAAACAACATCTTAACTGATCCTGGTACTGCACATGCTAATCTCAAGGTTGAGACTTTGTATTCACTGTATGATACTCTCCAGATACTGTACTTAAACAGAATACTCTCACTCTTTCAGTGAAATGAAAAAAAAAACAACTTTTATACATAACTGCTGCATGTACAATCTAATAAATTGCATGTGGGCTTTCTCTTCAGTAACTTCCAATCTGTAAAATCTTAAACTATATAAATGTAACTACTGAAAATGGGTATTACCCAGTTAGACTTTCCCAGCAAACAAAGACAAATAAATAAATGAGTGTTATGTTCAGGAGGTAGAAAGCATTGTAAAGATGGAGTCCTTTCTGTCTGCTGCCTTAGACTTAAAGAAAGGTTTGATGTACTAATATGTAAAAAAATGGTTTGCATGTTTTAATAAAGTAATTGGTTAAAGAAGTCATGAGAGTGGTTTTGGAAGTATAAAGGAAATGGTTTAGGGTGGATAGGAATAGAGGTAGCTTGAAGAACAAATCAGAGACCAGCAAGGCAAGGTAAAACAAAGTGAGCTGACAGAGAAAACACACCAACAACAAACTTACAACTATGAATCAAAGTTGTATCTTCTACAACAAATACATGTTCTTCCTATCAATGGAGAAGTTTCAATATACAGGAAGAGAAGTGGTCTAAAATAGTTTTTACTTAGTCCTTCCACTTTAATAATCCAATAGGCAAGAATGTTATAGGTAAAAGATGCAGTGGACAGTGCAGTGGTACAGCGGTAGCTTTGTCGCCTCACGGCAAGAGGTTCTCCTATTTGATTCTTGGCTGGGGTGCCTTCTGAGCAGAGTCTGCATGTCCTTCCTGCATTCATGTGGGTTTCCCCCGGGTACTCTGGTTTCCTCCCACATTACAAAAACATGCATTTGGAGCATTTCTCTCCGGGCCTCTGCTGAAAATTGGCTTTGTTCCAAGTCGGACTTTCCCGGTTAACAAATAATAAACAAATAAATAAATAAATAAGACCTCAAGAGGATTTAGTTTTGTAGTAATGTACATCCACCATTTAATCTAATGGGAATAGTGATGCCTCTATATCTGCTAATTACCTTAGAATACTACAGCTACTACATGTCAGCACTAAAAGTAGGTGACATGCTCATGGCACAAGCGGCTATTTCTGAAAGCTGTCAAAAGAAACCATAACCACACCCACATAAATTCATAAGATAACCAAGAAAAAATCCTTACACTTTAGCTGTTCAATGTACTGAAATTATTTAAACTTAAAAATAAACAGAAAAGTACTCACACAATCCATGTGGAAATCCATGCAAACTAATAATCATAAAACTTTAAAAGATTGGAAGAAATGTTGCAAGACAAAAAGACAATATCTGAGACCCACATTAAAAATACATTCAAATCCTGTGCAAAAGGTATAAAGAAAAGGCAAAGAATAAATAGAAGTAATTTAGTAGTTGCGATATCTATTTTTTATTTTACCTCTCAGATTAGTTGCTATCCAATAGGAAGTTGTTTACGTTACATGTTTAATTTACACAGACATGCCAAGATGCCCCCAGCTTTCTCTCTTTGAAATTTCTTCAGTGCACATCATCTTCATCAATAACCCCTTTTCCCCCATTTTCTACATGGGTTAAGGGTGTCACGGCAACTGTCATAATCTCTTTTGATTCAATAACACTGTCCTACCTTCTTCAAATGTCATGCCTGACTGTTGCAGACATAGCTCACAACTGTCCAGATTTTTGCCTTATATTTTCAGTCCATTCTTCACAACATTTGTGGTTTTCTGGCAAATCAGTGAGCACTGAAGTTGTTAAATAATGGCAGTTATTTGAATGTCAAACTCCATATCCTTCAAACATGTATGGTAACGCAAATACTATTACTCTAGCAACTTTATAAGTTTATAAGAGCAATAATTAAAATCTGTCCATATTTTTGGGTCTTTGACCCCCCCCCCCATTATTTTTGATTTTGTCCAGATTTTCTGTGCTAAGAGGTTGAGAGTATGGTTGTATATCTTCTATAATGCAATCCATTTATTTACTGGATTCCATCATTTCTTCTTACCTTCTTCCTCTCTGTCCAAAATCTTCATTGGATTGCCTTCTGCTTACATGCACATGCGTCTGAACCACCATTATCTGTTCTGTTTGGCCTTATCTGCAATTGGAGCTATTTTGGCTTCTCCTCTGATGTCATGATTCCTTCTTCTGTACCACAGTGCTCATCCTACCACTGATCTCAGGCACTTCATCTCCATCACCTCTAGCTTCCTCAACTGCTCTCCCTTTACTGCCTAGATTTCTGTACCATACAATAGTGTAGATCACACCACTGTTTTGTACACTTTATTTTTCAACTTCTTTGGCATTCTTCTTTTATGCACTATACCTGATACTCTGTGCTAGTTGGCTGTAGTCCCTCTGATTCTAGCTTTGACCTCCTTATTCAGATTTCTCTTCTTCACAATCAACCCTACCAGACACCTGAAGCTGTTAACCTGTTTCACAACTTTGCCTTCTATCCTAATTCTCATCTTCTTATGATTTCCCCTATTTGTTGACATTACAGCTGTCTTATTTGCACTCAGCTTCATGCCATGTGTCTTCAGTCTTGCATTCCATTCCCCTATGCTTTGCAGAAGTTCTTGCTCAGTGTCAGCCTGTAATGTCACATCAACTGCATACACCACCTTTGTTGATCTGTCCCATCTGACCCAGTGCCATTGCTAGAGTTTGTGCTGCCTGGGATGATCTTTGAGTTTTCCCACTGGACCAAGGCCACCCCTCATGCCACCTGTAACCCTGTCCATTTCCACCCCTCAGCTGCCCACTCTTTGCCCATTTTATGACACCATTGTGATGTCACCTGAAAGGGGACACCCTTTTTTTCCATTCCTGGTGCCTTCTTTTTGCCAATTACTATGCTTTTCTGTAGAAAAGAGTTTGCACAGTGTTTTCCAGACTACTGGACAATAGGTTTGATTTCCAGATAGTTCGGAAAAAAAAAACAGATAGGTAGCAATGTTATATTTCAGACTGTTTCATAAAATGTGTGATTTATTGGCAAATCACCAAGGACTGAAGTCACTAAATAATTACATACATTTGAATTAATGCTAGCACAAATCCGGTTATTCTAATAAGCAACTTTCTAAGTTTATAAGAACAATATTTAAAATATGTCCCTATTTTTTGGCCTTTAAACCCCTATTATTTTAAACTTTCTTGGTCCAGCCTTCTTGCATTTAGAGGATGAGCAGTATGGTGGTAAGTAAACAGTTTGGGCACAAGATTACATTTCATGCTTGTCCATGATATGGGCATGGCAGCATGCTTTTGAGACATACTGTGTCCCTCAGTGGTCAAATTTCATTCTGTAAAACACCTTCGAGTAGGGGGGCTGGTTAGCGATTGATCAACATGTTCTGCACAGTATGCTGAAGCTTTTTTTAAAGTGCTGCCCAGGGTAGACTGCCTCTCTTGCCCCCCCCCCCCCAGCTATGCCACTGCTCCAACCTGTTAGCCAATGTAGTCCATCTCCTTTTTTTTTTTTTTATTTCTCCAAGTATTTTGGGTTTCTAATACTATGATGGGAATGGACCCCATTCCTAAGTCAAAGTAAGATTAAAGTTCATGAAATTGGTGCTATTTCAATCTTTGATGTCAGCCAGAAGTGCTTTTTGCAGCACCCGCAATGTGCCCAGTAATTACTCCTTCTGCAATTCATATGGGGTTCCATGTATTGGAGACATGTCTAAATGCAATTGTAGATTCTTTTCTATAAGACCCATTGCTCCTACTACTATTGGAACTGTCTGGGTATCTTTCATCCACATTGTTCTCATTTCTGCCTGCAAATCCTGATATTTTTTGACTTTGTGTCTTTCTGAACGCAAGACACTGTAGTCACTAAGTGTGGTAATTTCAATGATCAGTGCTACTTTTGTCTTCTTTTCATGGACCACTACATCCGGTTTTCTAGTATCTATCTTTTGAGCTGTTGGCAATGGATGATCCCATGTAATGTAGACTTCATCACTTTCTATGGTGCTTTCTGGCTCATATTTCCAGTGATTTTCAGCCACTTCAATACCATAATGTTTGTACAATCCCCAGTGCAATGGTCTAACCACATTATTAAGCCTTTTAGTATACAGTCCTTCTGCCATTAGTATGTCGCAACCAGCAACTAGGTGTGCAACTGTTTCCAATTCTGTTTTACAAAACCTACATTTGTCTGTTTCTCCCACATGTTCAGTAGACTTTGTAAACCAACATGTATGTAGCTTACTATCTTGTGCTGCAAGTATTAACCTTTCATCTCTTGGTTTGAATTTGCCTCTCCTTAACCATTCCTGCATTCGTTCCTCATCAACATGAAGTTCTTCCAGAAGTTTTCTATACTTGCAACTATATTTATGCATTTTCCACATTTCTTGCCTTCTCATCTGGTCCTTCACCTTATATTCTTTCTTTTGATTTTGGCACATTCGGTTGCTACCTGGGTTTTATCCACTTGTGGTTTGATTTTCATTCCTGCTTGACGCCAGTATACTTCTGCTAGTCTAAGCAGAGAAGTCATCTTAGATTTACTCTCCTCATGTTTCAGAACTTCCATTACATTTGGCTCTTGTGAGGTCAACAGATATGTGTGGAATGCCACGATTGCAAAACTGTACATGTAATCAGTTTCAAGGAGGCCCATCCCTCCTTCAGAATGGGGAATATATAATCTTGGTATGCACTGATTTTTATAAAAATTATTTGGTGAGCATGAAGCATCCTTCTTGTTTTCCTATCTATCCAACACACTTTGGGTCCAGTCAATCACTCCAAAACTGTAAGTTAGGACAGGAAGAGCAAATTGGTTTATAGCTTGGAGTTTGTTCCTAGTGTTGACATACACTATTTTCAGGATTAATTTAAGTATTCTAAAGTACCCGTTACAAAGTTTTATTCACATTTGTTCATGTTTTATTGTTGATCCTTCATCAAAATTTCCAAATATTTATACACTCTCTCTTCCCCAAGTTCTTTTATATCACATTCTTGACCCAAACTGTTTTCTTGGAGCTGCACTTTTCCTGCTTTAAAGGTTGCTTTTGTACATTTATCAAGACCAATGACATTTTTATATCATCTGAAAAAGTTTTGACAACTTACAGTTGTACTTTCAGTTCCTCATCTGATGAGCTATACAGTTTCAAATCACTGACAAAGAGAAGTTGAGAAGTCTTTACACTTTGTTTTTTTCTAGGAGCCAAATTATAACCATGGCCTGGCAAGTAGACAGCTTAACGGGTTACAGGCAAGGCAGAATAGCAGCGGTGACAAAGAATCACCCTGGACTATTCCACTTTGAGTATTTATCCCTGGAATAATAATTAGCCTTTATCATGGCTTAATTGCAAAGTGGTCTGCCACTGCTTCATGGTCACTGTAATGTAGCTGATCAGTGTAGGGTGTATCTTATACATTTTTAAGCACTCTTTTATCCATGAATGTGGGATACTATCAAATGCTTTTTTGTAGTCAATCCATGCCATACTTACATTCTTCCCCTTTTTACAGTTCTCCACTATGACTTTACTTAACAACAGATGATCTTTTGTCTATATGCCTGTCTTTTATTTCCCTTTAATTCTATTGCCATACTTGAGTTTTCTTCTAAATGACTATAATGTCAGCATCAATTCCAGTGTATAGTTTATATGTCGTCGGAAGGCAATTTTTTTGTCAATAATTTTAGAGCAGCTTGCAGGTTCACTCTTAAGTAGGAGCATTGTTTTTCCTGTTGTTAGCCAGGTTGGTGTATGTTCAGAGTGTGCATATAAATAGTTCTTACTCATGGCTAAATCTTCATGCAAAGATGTTAATGCGTTTAACCAAAAGTTAGGTACTGCATCTGGGCCAGGGGTTTTCCAATTTGAGGCTTTTCTTAACTTTGCTTCAATCTCTCTGGCTGTTACTTCATCCCATTTCATATCCTGAACCTTTAAACTTCTTATTCTTTCTTTTACTTTTTACATCCATTTAGCATCTTTGTTATGTTCCACAGGATCTTCATAGATACTTCTCCCAAATTTATCTATTTCTTCTTTTTTTTTTTTTTGGTGGTCTTACAGTTACCTTGTTTCCCAATTCTCTATAAAACTTTTTTGGGTCATCAATAAATTGCTTATTTTGCACTTTTCCTTTACTTTGATCTGCGTATATAAGTTTTAATGCCTGTGCTGAATTTTTTTAGTTTATTATTTGAAATAGTGCATGATAGATCCTGATCTGTTCTAATACCGCACATTGCTTTTACCACATCTATCTTTCTAAGTATTTTCATTGATCTGTTCCATCTTCTATACTCTTCTAACAGTGACACTTCTTGTCTTAGTTTCTTTATAGTTTTCTCTATTCGATACTTCCATGATGGTATTTGATTTCTCCCCTTTCTCTCCCACACTACCCTGTGTTCTTGTGGTTGAACTTTATCAGTTATTAATTTAGCTGCACAGTAATATATCCTGTTTACTTCTGTTATATTGCACGGATCTCTATGAGCAGTCATAATTATGGTGTTCATTTTATCAAACTTCTGACTTTTTGGGTTTTATTGACCTTCTGCAGTCTATTTCTTTCATTGTTCATAATATGTCTATCTATCTATCTATCTATCTATCTATCTATCTATCTATCTATCTATCTATCTATCTATCTCTATTAAGTTAAGCAACTCTTCTCTTAGCTCATTTTCTTCTAAACCGAGGGCACATTTTTTGTTTTCCATTTCCTGCAGGCATTCTACACAAAGTTCTATTGCACCTTTCTGTGGCACAGACTCTTCAATTTCATCCAGTGCCATCCGTTGCTCTGTCATAAGAGAACTCACTGACCAACATTAACTATGTCAGAGTTTCCACAGTTTCCAGATCCTTCTTTTGCTGTCCAGCTTCAAGTGAATGTTTATACTCGATTCCTGAGGAAGGCTCCAAAGTATCTTCATATGGCACCTGACCAATTGCTTTCCATTCTACTGGTTTCCCCTTAATTTGGAGTTCCATTGCTCTATCCTTTTGTGGTGCATTCTGAATTAGATTTTCTACACTGCATCCTTCACTTTGGAGGTACTCCATAACCTCATTTTCTATTTCTTTAACTTTTCCATTATTGATTTCCTTTTCAATTTTTCCTGTTTGTCTTCTTATTTTTTGTATTGTAAAGTTTTCCATGTCCAGAATCCTTTGTCTGTATTTCTCTTCAAATATGTTTGGTGCTGCTCTGTTTGTATTGATTAGTTTTGCTTTCTCCTTTGCATAAATATTACACCAGATTAACTCTCTTTTTCTTTCCCATGTCCATATTTCTTCTTCAGACATCTCCTGATATTCCTGTTTCTCCTTACTTTGGAGACTTGTTCCATCATGCTGTGATGTAACCTGTGTTAGACCTTCTAGATAAAATCCTTCAATTTGCAGACACTCCATAACTTCAACTTCTATTTTTTAACTTCCACTTTACTTATCTGTTTTTCTACATTCCCTCTTTGTGATATTATTTTTTTATTGTGAAATTTTCCATGTCTGGATGCCTTTGCCTATATTTCTGTTTGAATATTTTTGGGGCTGCCTTTTTATGTTGATTAATCTAGCTTTCGCCTTTGCATAAATATTACAGCATATCAGATCTCTCTTTCTTTCCTATGTCCATATTTCTTTTTTATAATTTTCAAAAATATCAAAATATCTATGTTTTGTTGTTTATATTTTTGGACTTCTTCAGATGCTTCTTTTCCAAACAGATCAAAGCTTCTTGATCTATATACTGTTTTTCAAAAATCTTTTGTATTAATAACCACACATTTTTATTTGAAGCTTGACAGTTTTTCTTACTAAAAAGTATTTTTCTTTCCTCTGATTTATCTCTTAATCTTTTTTGTATATCTTGTGTCTGGAAATGCTGGGCTTTTTGCATAATAGTAACAATACATAATTTCTTTTTTTATCTTCAGTAGTCCACTCTATCATCTTTATGGCTCTTCTTTGGCCTATCAGTTTTTGTGATTTTTGTGGACAGTTATTTCCTTCTACAACGGGGGGGGGGGGGGGGCAACCTCCCCCTGGGCCTGGCCTGGCCCCATTGTAGGAATGTTTCCATATTTTGAGGATTCTGCACTGCCATTTTTTTCCAGTCCTGGCACCAGTGCGCCTACCAGGATTGGGCACTTTGCTATCCTGGGTCTTGTGCACCCAGCTATCTTTTTTTTAATTTTTGACCTACTTCTGTCCATAACATATGCTATATAAATACAGTCTATATATCAGTGTCACCTTGGTGAGATTTTGTAGAAAACAGGTTCACCTTGCAAAGGTACTCACCAAGATCTGAGGATGAATTCAATTTCAACACTACTGCTCTTATTTGCTTGCAGACTTTTCATCTCTCCATTCGGATCCCTATGTCCTGTATAGTGTCAGAGATGAAACCTGATGCACACCCACTCTCACTGGGAGCAACTCTGTGAGACAGAACACTATTTGTACTTGAGTCACTGGGTCCTTGTAAATAGTCTGTACTAATTATATCATTGTCACTGGGATTTTGAACCACCTTAGGACTTCCCAAATCAGCTTTCTTGAGATCTTCTCTTATGATTTCTCCAAATCTATGAATGTCCAGTTGGACTCTTTTCTCACCTCCACCATCTTATCAGCAATCCATTTCACTGCAAATATCAGTTCAGTTGTGCTACATCCTGATCTGAATCTGAACTGCTCATTAGCCACCTTACTTTCTACTACTCTGCATATTCATTTATTAACCATCCTTTCCAGAACTTTCAGCAGTGTGACAGTAGTTTACTGCCTATGAACTGCCTATGGTTGTGGATGTTGTCTTTGTTCTTATTCACTGGCACTGGTACGCTTATTCTCCAGTCACCTGGGACACACCTTTCTTTCCATGCTGCTATACATGCCCTCAGGAGTCATTTCTCCCCTATCTCACCCAACATCTTGATTGTACCTGCTACCTTTCCTGACTTCATTTTCCTTAATGGTGTTCTTACTGTTCTCGGAAGGGCTACTTCTTTGTGTTTGAGGCAGTACAGCTTCTGCGGGGTACTCTTCATTCAGTGTCTGTTGGAAGTACTCCTTCCATCTGCCTTTGATGTCCCATGGACCGATGAGTGAGTTGTTGCCAGCGCCCCTTATGAAGAGTATCTGATTATCTTCTTTATCTTTCTGATTTTACCTTGGAACTTGATAAGAGTACCTTTGTGCCATCTACCGAGTCACTTTTCAGTAGCTGTTAGAGTGCCACTGGTGCTTTGTTCTTTGGTATTGCAGTTCCTCTGTTAGCTGCTTTGTTAGCCAATTACTTTTTCCTGCACTCCTTCTTTCTTTGGACAACTTCCTGGACTTCTGTATTGCACCACCGTTGCTTCTTGTGCACTTTATTTCCATACCTGGTTTTGCCAGATATCTGTCATACATTCCTCACACATGCTGTTTTGAGGCACTGTCATTCTTCTTCAACTCCATCTATTTCCTCTTCTTCCTGAAGTGCTAGACCCCTGAGTTTAGCTCACAAACACAAGGTACATGGTCTGACTTTTGCATTTGAGAAAAATTGTCTAGGCTTAAAATGGTCCACAAAGACTAGTCTAGTATTTACCTATGGAAAAAAGGCCAGTTAAGTGTTAGGGAACCTTATGGCATACGAAAAGAATAATTTCTTTATGGTGGACTTTTAAAAGACTAATAGCATATTTCATCAGATCTAAACTACTAGAAAAATAGCATAGGGCATGCAAAAATAATAAGGAAATACCATAGAAATTTGTATTAGCTAATATAAGAAGACAGACTAGTTAACTAGGAAGAGCCTGGTGTAACAAAAAGAGTAACTACATCAACCCACCACTCCAAAACTAAAAAGTCCACAAGAAATAAAGATCTCTTTTAACATGAAGATGGCCATTACATTTATTTCAGGGTGACATACTTGAAATCTATAGCCGATGATATCATATTAGATAGGAAGAGGAATAGAGTATTTAGTCATCTGGACATCAAATCTTGTTACTTCAAATTAGACCTCTATGTAGAAAATGGAAACAAAGCAATGTTCTGAAAAGATATTGGGCTAAAAAGGCATAAAAGACATAGTCACAGTAAATTCAACAGTGTTTTTTTCAGAATACCACAGCAAACGTTATTGATAACGTTACTATATTTGAAAAATGCAGACTGAATACTACAAAAAGACTAAAATAAATATTCCTGATATTAAAAAGCTCTGACGTGACTTGCAAATGTGAACTCAACAGGCTTTAGAATTTCAGGGTTCATATTTTTAGAAAGGACTACATACACTGACCTGTAAAACCACTGAAATTAGCGAGCCCCCAAATAATGCACCACCACCACATAAGGATCCAGTTGCTATCAGAAGTCTTTTTAGTGTAGATAATTACAGTGCAAGACTGAACAAAGAATTTTTACTGAGCCACAACGGAACATCACAAAAAAGATATTCCTTGAGTTTGGAGTGAGAATTAATACAAGACAATGAAAACAAACTGTTTGTTTATGACCAAGGCATCCCATACATTGATCTAGAGTAAGCAACTTACCTTCTTATAGATGTAAGTGCACTGTTTTGGGGAGTCATTTTAAGACAAATGCATGCAGGTTAATTAAATCCATTCAGCATTTTAACAAAATCTTGATTAAATTATGTGCTAAATCCAAATCAAGGTCATGGAGAACCAGACCCTGTTTTAAGAAGAAATGAAAATGATGCTGAGAAATAATCCTGTATAAAATACTAATCTATCAAAGGCTTCATGCATGCACACACACGCACACACACACACACACACACACACACACACACACACACATACACACACACACACACACACACACACACACACACATGCATTTGAAGGAAAATTATTGGCTTGCCAATTCACATATTGCACGTATTTGGGAATTGTAGGAAAACCACATCAGCCAGCGAAAATCCAAGTAGTCACAAGAGGGGCAATGCAGGCTTCACAATGAAGACTACCCATCTGATGATAAAACTGGAAAACTAAGTGCTTTAGGCAGAACAAAATCCTTAAAAGAACAGGAAAAAATGTCCATAGAACATAACTGAGACCACTTCTGTATCTGCTAGTATAGGCAGAAGATCACTTAAGTCACAGACCACAAGCCATGTGAAATTATATGCAATAATCTATCTGAGATTTGAAAGAAGGGAACTAGAACAACAGTTTTAATTTTGTGGCTGTGTATAAAAATGGAAGGGACATATAGCAGCCTTTATGTTAAAGCACATGACATAATATGAACTAGTAATAAGAATAAAATCTGAAATACCTAAAGAATGCATCTGTTTCATTAAATATAATTCAATTCCTAAATTTCTGATGTTCAGTACATTAACTACAGACTTTTAATGATTCGTCTTTTGTAGGATGAGAACTATTTTCAATTGTTACACGGCATAAATTAAAAGATAACATGAACAATACTGAAGCATGGTGCCAACATGACTTCTACGTGTATTATGGTATAACGTTTATTTTGAAGTTAGCACATTCAGTAATCCTTTGGCAAGAAAGAGCTCGGCATATTGCACACAAAAGCAGCTAATCACTATTCAGACAAAAAGCATTACTGAATGCTAATGCATGGTTTGGTAATATTATATGCCTGGAGACTATGCTCAAAATATCGAATATTCTAGATGTATGTACAAAACAATACAGTTTTAGCTATTAAGTTTCAGAGGTGTCAGCACAGCCATTGACACAACAGTGTATTGCTTTCTCTGCTCTTTTTTTGATTGATGAATAACTGGTTGTAACTGACGATTGTTGTAGATATCCACGCATTCATTTAATCAGCTCAGTACTTACAAATGCTGTAAAATCAATTATATGTCTTATATGCAAAGCCATGGAAAGAAGTATCATGGAAATGATCAATAGTGATATAGTAAACCACCAGACACTGGACCCAACCCAGTTTGGTTTTGTCAAGGGCAGGTCATGACCACTCTACCTGGTAGGCTTCTTTGAGAATGTCACCAAAGCAATGGATAAGGATGAAATAGTTCACACTGCCTACCTTGACCTGGCCAAGGCATTTGACACAATATCCCACTCTGGCATTGTTGACAAACTCAAGAGTGTAAGTACAAACCTGTATGTCACCTGGAGGATAGCCAACTGGCTCACAGAGAGGACCCAACAGGTTAGAATTGAGGAGCCCACCTCTACAAAGAGGCCAGGAACATGTGGAGTCCCCCAGGGATCAGTCCATGGACTGCTCCTTTTTGGCTTTTACTTCTCTGAAGTCAAGGCCAATGTCAATGGTCTCTGGCTGACTAAAATTGCAGATGATTGCAAATTAGTAGCTGTCATTGAGTCCCAAACTTACACAAATATTCTCCAGGAAGGGTTGACACAGACAGAAAACTTGTGTCAGAGCCATGGACTAAAACTAAATGCCAAGAAATGCATAATAGTGTCCTTAGGGAAGTCACCCATCCCTGGTAACTATCATATTAACAACACACCTCTTAGAGCTGACACAATAGTCAGGGACTTGGGGACACACACAGACAGTAATCTAGCCTTTGACCATCATGTGTCTACAGTAGTGAGGAAATCATTCTATGTTGTGCAACTTATAAATAAAGTTATGGCACCTAAGTCCAAGGAAGTCATTATTCCACTGTATCAGGCATTCATCAGACCTATCATTGAGTATAGTGCCCCCTTTGGTATGTACCTAACCAGGCATATCTGACAATTGGAACATCTACAGAGGTTTCTCACTAAAAGAATACAGGGCACAAGTAAAATGTCCTGTGTAGACCACCTCAAGGCCCTATCCCTGTATTCTGTCTCCTACATGCTTTTGAGGGGAGATCTATTCCTGGCCTACAGAGCATTGTCAGACCACACTCTGATGGACCTCTTACATATCCACAAAACAAACATCACCGGATTTACCCATTCTAAAGACTTAAACATTGCCTGTGATATAAATAGGAAGTGCTGTGAATTCCTCTCTAACCCAATTCAAGTGTAACTTGGACAGCTGGATGGGGAACAGGAAATTCTTCCCTGGTTTGGCTCATACCTCTCTAATGGATGCAGGCAACCTGTAAATGATTAATCTCCCAGGCCCCTGCTTGTAAATGTTTCATCTCCCAATTCCCTGCTTACACTTATTAGGGTTCCAAAACTTGTCAGAGATTTGGGATGCATGGCTAGGCTTAAAATGTCCCTTGTGGTCATTAGCCTAGTAAACACATATGAACATTTGAATCTGTAGACACGGTATTCTCATTTTGGGCCTATTTGTGGCTCACTTACATCAGATGTTCTCAGTGCCTATCCTCAATCATGTTGCCTTCTGATCTTTTTTCATCTCCCATGACTTGCTCCATCTATGGATCATAGACATCATGGAAACTAAGGTATCATAGGGCAGAATCATACCACTAGCAGGAGTGTTTTCTCCTTTTATTCTCTCCACCCTGTGCATATTCAGTAATACCCCAAGGCTGTGGTGTGCAATGTTCATCAGAGGTAAATCATCCCTCATTTTTGCTGGAGGCTGACACTGGCACAATACTTCATGCACCCTCAGCCAGCACTATACTGTTGACTTTCCCAGTCTCTATCAGGTCTCCAGCAGGTTAATCAAACCATGCGAGTTTGCAACAAGCATGCACACATACCCCCTGGATGGGCATACACATATCCCCTGCCTGTGTCATCAAGCGCCTGACTGGTTATTTGAACCTGGCTTGTCTGGCCATAGTCAGCACTTTATCTATCTATGCACCTTCCAATGGCTAAGTATTTTATTTCTTTTGTCTATTTATTTATTTATTTATTTAACATTTGTTGACCGGGAAAGTCCGACTAGGTTCCGCAGAGCCTGTTTTCAGCGGAGGCCCAGGGAGAAATGCTTCAGACGCATGTCTTTAGAATGTGGGAGGAAACCGGAGTACCCGGAAGAAACCCACGCAAATGCAGGGAGAACATGCAAGCTCCACACAGAAGGCACCCCAGCCGAGAATCAAACCTGAGAACCTCTTGCTGTGAGGTGACAACGTTAACCGCTGCACCACTGCTCCACCCTATATGAACTTGTGAGAAATCATAATGATCTAACACTTCACATTTATTTATTTATTTATTTATTTATTTATTTATTTACTTATTACTAAACTTTGCTAAATACAGGGACCTTAATAATGTAAAATAACTTCTCCATGTCCAGAGGCACTTGAAAGATTTAGTTAAGGTATGGAGAAAGTGCATCCAGAGTTTCCTAAGAGACTGTAGGGTAATGTTTCATAGTACTACACGATATTCAACAATATAAATAAATTAAATGTCTAAGATTAAACAAAATAAAACTTCCCTTATTCATCTAACTCAAAACATGATAAAAATTGTGTAAGAGCTTATTACTCTAGAAAGAAAGAAAGAAAGCTTAAATGAAATAATATGCAGGTGATTAGACGCTGCATTTAGCTTGTTACAAGTAAACACCACCCAAAAATATCAGATTTCTGTTCTGATCTTTAATGAATAGCTGTCATAGTTTTCCCTGTTGTTGTGCTCACTAGCTGGAACTTGCTGTAGCACCATACTCAATCTGACGTGCCTAAAATAAAGATGACCCCCCCAGCTCAAATTTGTTTTACTAGCCTCATACAAAAATGTCATTTTACATAGTGGTTTAACAATGTGACTGTACCATTTTTAATTAGTGACATTATGGCAATTACATCATGGTATTTGTTGAATGTGTATGCTATAGAATAGGATGAAACTTTTGTGACTGTTACGGCATATGATAAATGATAACATGCTTTGTTTTCCTGCTGTTAAAACTACAACTGATGCACTAATATTGTGGTAGTACAACTGCTTATCCTACCGATTTCATACTGTGTTTATCTGCCTATAAATATTAATGGTTCTCACTCTCAGGAAAAGCCTCACAAACAAGCTTCCTAATTGCTTTCTCTTTAATGTGTACACACTCGAATATTTATTAGTACTCTTATATTACTGCTAGTCTGTACTAGTTGAATCATTTTATTTCCTCATGAATAACTTATTTTCTTTAATAAATAGGAATTCAAGTGTCTGAACAAACTTTATTGTGCATAATTTCAACCTTGTTTTCTTGCTACCAGTTTATAGCCATGCACCTGTTAATACTAAGCTGAATTGCTCTTCACTCCTTCATAAAGCTGTGGTTTATTTCATTCCCAATATTAGTTCAAGGGTTTTAATGAACGTAATCTTGAAGGTCAGTAATGTTTGATTATATCTACCTCTGTAATATAGTACTGCTTTTTTCATATTTTATAAACTTATCTATCGTAGGTTGTACTGGGTTAACTGCCCTTGTGGGCTATTTTGAGCCTAGCCAGTTACCCAATGTGAGAATCAAACCCTGCACCTTGTGTTTGAAAAGGTAAATACCTTATCAATTATGCAAACTTCCTACTTCAATCCATATTTCTTTCACTAGCAACTCTTAAGGAGCTTTGCTGAATTTTTAATGTAGCTACTAATCGCATTAACCTCATGGTGATCTGAATTTTCCATTTGTATTATCTGCATAGTTATTTCTCTTGTTTACTTTTTGTGTACAGAAATGGCACAACAGAGAGCATTGTCACCACACTGCAAGAGTTTCTCTGGTTCAGTTCTTGGCTCAGGTGCCTTCTGTGCAGAGTCTGCTTATCCTCTCATTGCCTGCATGGGTTTTCTTCAGGTGTTTTGGTTTCTTCTCACATTCCAAAGTCATTCAGTAGGTGGACTGGGCACTCAAAATTGGCCATAGGTGTGAGCGTGCATATAAATGCGCTGTAACTGTGGCAGGGCTAGCCACCCGGTGGCATGAACCATGGCTCCAGAAGATTTTCACTTTTAAAGTGGTACCATGACCTCATGTGCAAAAATGGGAAAAGAGTTGGTGAATGGATGGATGGATGTTTGGATGGATGGATGGATATACGATGCCTTTACCATATCTCTTTTTAAGCTGTATCATTTCTAGGACTATGATGCTGTTGGTTGCTGCTATCCTCCAGGCAATATTGCATATGACTATAACCTGAAATTGTACATACATGCCTCCACTATGCATTTCCTTCATATTTTGAACAATATTAAGTCATTTCCTTCTCCTGTGTAGAAAGTAGATATGCAGTTGTTTTGATCTATAGATATTGCACTGCAATTCCCTTTTTATATAGTAATTTTCTTTATTATTCATAGCTGCACACTTCAATGGACCATTCTGTGTCACCAATTATACATGTACTATCTGTGTGCAGATATAGTTCAGGAAGCAATGCATGAATCTGACATATTTTGAATTCCTTAAAATACACACATCTAGGCGTGGCCATTTCTAACCAACTAGGATCCTGTCTTATTCTTTTGTTCATCTTGCCTTAAATTTTCAACAAAGCTCATAAGGTAAGTGGAGTATGATTTCTACCCTTCCTGTCAAGGAGGACTATGTCACTTTTCAGCTGATGTTTTTACTTTCTTCTCTTCCACCCCTTTTTTATCTCTACTTTCCCCCTGTAAGATAGTGAGTGCAGATGTCTTTTTTGTTTTATACTTCCTATTAGCTGGTTCACTTGTACTCTACTGTTTTATTTCAGTGACATTTGTATTCTAACTGTTTTTATGTTTTTTCATGAGGTTACTTGTTTGTAAATGCTGTGATATTCACTTTACTGGACTCTATCCACAAGTATGCCATTAGCTTGCCGTTCTAGTTGACACTTGTCAAGTAGCCTACCTGACAGTTCTTGCATTATGTAAATATATTTCTAATTGGTTGTTACTACTTAGCCATGGCACTGAATTTAGTTAGTCTGCATTTTTGGTTTGCAGTGTACTCCACCCCATTGATTCCTGACAGAGGAGTTACTTACATTACATTATGTGATATTACTGTCAAGACTAAGAACTTTGCCGTAGAAATTTCTTATATTTCTTTATGTTATATAAAATGGAAATGTTATTTAGCTCTGAAAGTATTGGCATGTGAAACTTGTCTGCACTAGCTTTTTAGGTCTCCAAGATGAAATTATGATAACTAGGGGGACAGTGTAGTTAGGAAGGGTGGGGTAAATAGGGTAGTTACCCTGAGCACTAACTTGCAGGAGGGATAAATGGGGCAGTTGCCCTGAGCAATAACTTGTAGGAGGTACTGAACATTTGAAAAAAAAAAGTGTTTGGCAGCTTACAAGCTATCATCCCTTATAGGTATCTTGAAAACTGATTGTCAAACTGTTATATTTTTCATAAAAATAACTACCTTTGAAAATAAATATTGGTTTTAAGATAGTTCGCAAGATGTGAGTGCTTGTAAACTCTCAAAGTATTATAGTTTGAGAGTTTACAGCATGTCATTATGTACTTTTCATCCCGCAAGTTTGTGGGACTTCTTCAGATTAAAAACAATGATAAGAGCATTACGTTATATCCTGTACTCATAATCACGAGTAGACATTAGCCATGCTGATAGGCTAACAACCTTCGAATTCATAGTTTTAATACATAATAAAAGCTGCTTAAAACCAATGTAAACTCACATGTGAAATCACATTGACGATACAGACTCTTCAGCCCTACACAAAATGAAATATATGCAACCACAATACGTATTTAGAATAATCATTCGAGGTGTGAACACCACAAAGAATGTATAAAGTATGTAGAATACATTTCCTGGTCATGGCTATCATTCCTGTGCAAAATAAATGCTAAAATACTACTCTAATTGTTGCTATAGATATCTAAATATTAATAAAATATATAAAATGTGAAAATACGTATGCTAAATGATTATATTAAGTACATAAATTATATTTATATATTAATTTATGTATTTAATATAATTTAATATAATCATTTATTATGTATTAAAACTATGAATTTGAAGATTGTTACATTAAGTGGGGGCTTCACCCCCCACACCCTCCTACTTAAATATACCAACTCAGAGAACGCACTACAGTGCCGAAAACAGCAAAGTAATGAAGCGGCCAAGATAATTCTTTCCCAGGTAAAGAATTTGCTTAAGAGCTGCTTTGATATTTTGCCATTTCAGGCTTTTGAGTTCAACCAAGATGCATTCAAAAGAATGCATCTTCGGTCTTCTAATAGGGAGCCAAGTTTAGAAAGGAGAGATCTTATAACTCTTGTTTGAATGGGAGAGAAGCAGAAAGGGTTTGGATTAGCAGGTGTGGAGGTGGGGATGGTCAGAGGTGTTATAGGTAGATTACCTAGAAGGGAGGTTATGGAGTTTATGAAGTGGGAGTTGATTTGAGTTTTAGTAGGGTCAGTGTTGTTGTTGGTTTCTGGGGTTGCAGTAGGGGAGTGGCCTGGGCTTAGGAGATAATTTATGTTTTCCCAGAATTTTCTGGGGTTATCTTTTTGTTGGCAGGTTTGGAAGTACACTTGTTTGTCTGTTTTGATTTGTTTTTTACAAGATTCCATAGATGTTTAAAGTTAATTAAGTCCGCTATACTTTTGGTGGTATGCTACTCTGGCAGGCTTTGTCCCTTTTTTTAATTAAGTGTTTGGTATCATTGGTTACCTAGGGTAGAGGTTTGGATTTTGAGTGTATTTTTCTTAATGGAGCTAGGCTGTTGAGTATGATAAGAAAGGTAGAATTAAAAAAACTGTACTGCTAGGTCTAACTGGAGGTTTTTTAGTGGGGACCAGACAAAACTTTGGAGAATCTGGTTAAAAGTAGGGGGGGGGAGTTCTTTTTATTACAGGTGTATTTGTAAGAGATGTTGTATTGAATCTGTACATGTTTTCTTTATAGAAAGGTTGGTGCATGGTCACTGAGAGAGTCAGGCAAGCAACCTGCTATGTATCTTAGACTGGGCTTGTTAGTTAGTATCCAGTCTAATGTAGACTGTCTACTTGTGTGTTTGTCAATACGAGTTGGGCAATTTATTATCTGTGAGAAGTTATAGAGTTTGAGAAATTTGGATGGGGTTTTGGAAGTGGAGGTCTACCAGTCAAGGTTGAAGTCACCAAGAATAATAGTTTCTTGGTTAAAATTGATGGAAGCCCATGATAATAGACGTTCAATGATGGGTAGGTTGTTACCTGGAGGGAGATAGGAAGCTATAATAATTATTGATTTGTTTGGATTTAATTCCAAACGTGTGATTAGGGTTTCAGTATGAGGTAAGTCGGGAGGGGAGCATTAGAGCTGCTCAACTTTAAGGTTGTCCTTAAATAATATGGGTACACTGCTACCCCTTTTGTTAATTCTATCAAGTCTGATAATGTTATATCCTTTTGGGGTAATCTCAGTGTCCTATATGTGTGGTTTCAACCGTGTTTCTGTTATTACTGCTATGCCAGGGAAGTAGCTCACTATGGTAGCTTGGAATTCACTAACTTTGTTAATTATACTACAGAGGTTAAATTGGTGAATAGGAGGTCAGAGTTGGAGGTTTTGGGAAGTGGGGGATATGGATGGGAGGGAGTATGGGAGTGGGAAGAGAATGATAAGGTTTGAGGAGGGGGAAGGTTGTTAGAGGGCCTGGGTTAGGATGAATGTCAGCATGCAGTTTATTTTCTGAGATACAGTATAATATACAATATTTTAATTTTTGAATCAGTTTGGGATGTATGGATGTGTAGGGGTTGGAAAAAGTAGTATGGATGACTTTGAAGGGAGCAAGGATACAGGTTGAGTGATTATATAGTTGTGGGCAGATATTGGAGAAGGAATGAGATAGGGGGTTAGAGGTAGGTATTGGAATAGTTGGTGAGGAGCTGTGGTTAATGTGGTATATATCTAACGATGTGGAGTAGTGGGAGAGATAGAGTGAGAGACATAAGAGTTAGTTAGTTATTAAGCAGTAGTAGAAGTGCATGCTTGATAGTTTAGAGGGGTTTATGAGTAAAGAGGATATGGTAGTGGAGGGAAGAGAGTAGGAGGAGTTCAAGAGAGTCAGGTGGGAGGGGTTTAGGAGGAGTTCAAGAGTGTCAGGTGGGAAGGAGGGGTTTAGGGGAGGGGAGGGGTAAGGAGTAAGGCAGAGGTAGTTAATAAGTAGAGGGGCTAAAGGGGTGAGGTTTCGTTAGGTATAAATAGAAGGAGTCTATAGGGGGTGGGAATGGGGGTAGGGCAGGGTAGTGGAGTGAGCCCGAGCATAGTGAGGGTGAACTGAGCGGGATGAGCTAGGCATCAAATTGTGTACCTTGAGAAATTCAATCTAAAAGGTGCAACATCTTGACTAGGTGCCTTGCTTCAGGTTAGTATGACTATGATTCTGAGAGGATGAAGGCTAAGAAAAGTACTAAAGATGAGTGTTTGTAACTATGGTAGAAATTAGAAGGACTTGATTAGCACTGCTAGCAGATTCCTTCTACATGGCATATTTCAGAAAAAGATGCAATGGATTAACAAAGTGAATGATCCAATATGCAGCTAAACAACTTTAGAATGCAGCATCCTTAATGGGCATTTGGATATATAGTGAAAAAATAAAATAGAAAGGAAGAGTTATAATCTGAATTAAATACGGAGGACAACCAAGGGAGTAGGGAATGACTATGATGTGACCCCGGGAGTGTGCGTGCCACTTTTACATAGTTTGGAAATTACAGGTATTAACTGATGTGTAGCCTAACTGCACAAATGGGAACCTACACTCACAGTTTAGTTGTTTCAAGTTTGGGAGGTAATTGCATGACTCCTGGGTGGGTGAGCACTAATAAATAAGCTTAGTTAGGGAAACTGTAGAAGAGGAAAAATAAAATAATACAGATGAGGGATGGGATAGGTGATAATAGGTCCAGGTACTATTGTAATAATACAGTATACCAATGGCTATGGCTTATTTAAGACCTCTGTAGGACACACTATCACAAACTATTTAATTTGATAGAGACATTAGGATGTGGAGTTGAGATATATGAGAAGGATTATTCACATTTTCAATGCACTAAACAACACAATTTTTTCTTCTTCAGCTATGAGGATACCTATAAACTATCAATTCAAGGTAAATTGTTACTGCTGACGGTCAAAAAATATAGTCATCAAAGATTGGATGACTAAATTTATTTTGAGATCTAAGAAGGTTAAGGAATTTATGGATGTGATGGACAGTCAATACTAGCGG